>NC_091666.1:1820681-2123712 GCF_042453785.1 Malus domestica
ATTATTTGGTTTGGGACCATTAGGATTTTTTTTATTGATAAACAACTTTGATCCATAAGATTTTTTTTTTTTGGTCAAATGATCGATTTGGTCAGATTAGGAGTCAATGAAGCTCGAACTCACATCGTAATGCAATGACTCAACATTTTTCTACCTCTGTGATAAGGGGACACTGACTACAATATATAAGATTTCAATTAACATGAATTTGAGAGTTCTTAAGTTTCGATGCTTGAACTAAAAATTCATGAATACTGGTCATTGAATTTGTCACAATATATGGCAATGGTCTTTTTGAGCCACATCGTTAAATATCCTATCGAAAATACGTAGTTTAAAGGGATAAAAGAGAGACGTATAGTTCTAACATAGTTACGCAAAGGAATCGTTGATAAACATTATAACATGTTCACAAATCAACACTTACAAATTTTCAGTTCAAGAACCAAAAATTCATTTAGACTTAAATTCAGGTACTATTGCTCCAATCATCGACATATGTGTGTATTATATAATTCTCTTTTCGACGAGTTATGTTTATGCTACACTCCAATGATTGTATAAAACATGCCACCTTCCAGCTTGACACTAGCTTTAATAGGCAATAGTGACAGTTTTAATTAGCTGTAAACGTGGAATGTACATTACGTTTCCTTTATTTAATTTTCTTTTTACAGCTAAAACGTGAACACAAAAGGTATAAAAAGTAGTGAACATCACTTCTATTTTCTTTTTCGTCGTTAGTGAATCAAACGATGATAGTTGGAGATGTTAAAATACCCATGTGTGTTTTTTAGTTCTAAAAAAGGTAAACTATCGTAACTTGACCACTATCTGATCCTTTTTTAGAAAAAATTATCGAGCTCGGTGTCAATAAACTTCACTTCGAGGATATAATATTCCCTCCATTGCTATATTTTTCTTTGATTTAGTTAGTTTGGATTGCGCTAGGGATTTCAAATTTTAGTTACTAGCTACAATACATGCATTTGTGCAATATAGTTATTATGTCACAGTCATATATGGTATTATCTCAGTTTAATTGTATGTATAACCGTTATATAGTGAATGTATTGCATGAATTATAGTCGAGTCTCAAACTTTTAAAAGCTTAAACTACTTATTTCTATTTTTCTTATAACAAACAAATAAATATAAAATACACCACCGACATGTTAGTCTCCTTTTTGACCTTTTCTTTTCCCTTTTATGTTCATTGGTTTGGATGGGATCTGACCTTTTTCCTTGCGTTGGTATTTGTTATACTTTGCTTATAGAATTATCCTTAATTTGGGGATAAATAAAGAAGAATAAAGAAAAGGTCATTCAGGCAAGTAGTGAGAACTTTATTGCCGTACCAATTCCTTGGACCATATTATGAGGAATTGAGATTCTTTTCCAATCTCTGTGCCTGGAATCAATGGATTCTGAGTTTCGTATCGTTTATTTTAAATTATGCAGTCCTCAATAGCTCATATTATGACTCATCTCACATAAAATATGGCTTTAGATCTTTCCTTCTCTTTCTTCAATGACCCGAATTTCTAAGTCTTTGAGCTTTAGATACAAAAAGGAGGATGAGAACTTCATCCTATTATAAACTAAATTATTGTCCCATTTAAATGAGTAACATTGACTTGGCCACGAAGTTCGTTAATTGACATCGTAAAATATTACAGTGAATGACCGATTCCAAATTTTATATTTTTGGTCTGAGTCTCCTGCCTGCAGCAAGGCAACTAAATAGAATGAAAAATGATATGATTAAGGTTTGTATCTCGAATTGAGTATCTGAATCTTCCGTATCAGGTTTTTGAACTTAGAAAACTAATTTTTAACTTTTTTGGGTTAATTTAATAAAAATTCATTGGTATCATTTTATTAGTGTAATATAAACACGTTCAAATATAATATCATACTTTTATATTGTTATTATATCGTTCACACTCTATAATATAAAGGTAAACTTTCGTATTGGAATACAAGCGTTACTATGTCTAAATAATTATAACGTTATAATATTGTGTAATTTCATGACATTCCTTAATAATAACTTATGTCTATACTGAATAAGATGTTCATGATCTAACTATAAATAATGTCATGTCGACTGTTGTCGATAGCTTTTGAGTGAGCATTTCAACATATGCCGAGTGAGCATATTGGAAAGATGCTCATAGCTACGCATGCAAAGGCACTAGCAGCTACCCTATTCAGTGCCCATAAAGGCAATTTATCGAACAGCTGGACATCAGCTTTCAGTGACATCTCAGATTGTCAAAAAGGCAGCTCGCTCTTTTATAAAAAAAATTCTAAACTTGAAGGTGTCAACTAACACACCTTTCTACAAAGTGGATTCACCCCTACGTAATTACATATTTTCCAACGTAATAGCGCATAAACAAGAGGGCATTGTCTAAACCAAAACTCAAAAATTTCATATATGGACACTACTCGTAAAAGGAGTAGGATTATCTTCCCTCTTTTTTTCCCTTCCCTCCTATTTGAATGGTCACGGTTGGTCACGTCAACATCTTATATTAATTTTTTATAGCAAGAGAAATACAAAATAAAAGAATGTGAGAGAAGAGGATGAAAGATGATGGAAAAATGAGGGGAGAGAATCCTAGTTGCTCGTAAAAAAGGACTATCCTATCTATTTGGGAATGGACAAGGATTGTCTGCCCTCCACTTCCGGTGCCCTCCTGTTTGTGTGATCACGGTTAAGCCACGTCAACATTTTATATTACTATTCATTTTTGTCTTATTATATCTATAAAAAAACAATATAAAATGTTGCGTAATTTAACCGTGACCATACAAAATAGGAGGGCACCGAAAGTGGAGGGCAGACAATCCTTCTCCTTTGGGAATAATATTAGAACTCCAGTCTAGCAAGTAGGTTCACATTTGCCTACACAGCTACACAAATTCCTATGTTATTTTGTGCTAAAACACAAATTGTATTAGCAACTCGAGCACTACTATTACAATCAATATTTTATATTAATCTACGCTGAGAAAAAAGTGAAGAGTTTAAATCAAAATTGTAGCGGTTAAAGAGAAAGATCCTAACTACCAGATTAATTTACAACTTGCCCAACACAACTAGCTATAAATTTATGCTTGTCGCCAACCCAATTGCCTAATGAAAAAAGTTGGCCACTCCAAAACTAGCAAACCAAATAAGTTATTTACAATTTGTTTGTTGTTCTACCCAAAAAAAAAAAAAAAAGAGTAAATGTAAAGCTTGAGAAACCTAATGGTATATTTTAATATAAAGCGGTGTTATTTACACACCTATTTTTACTTCTTACACACATCTCTTAATTTTCGACTATCAGATCAAATGGATGGAAGAAGATTGATGAATAAAAATTAACAAGAGTGTGTGAGAAGTAAAAAGAAATATGTGAATAACACTAACCTTTAAGATAAATCGTATAGCTATTCGTTTGATGTTCCCTACTTGGGGAAGTAGGTATAGTTTGTCAACTCAATTGTTTTGGAATGTGAGCATCACTCCTAAAACCAATCGGCAATATGAGGGAGAGGACAAGAGTTATTTAAACTATGAAGCAAGACTTCACTTCCTTGATGTAATTAGTAGTGGACCACTGACTCGACTATGAAATCTTAACACTGAGGAATTTTATAATGAAACGCAAAACTTGTTAGGCTGTGCATGTTATTAAGCTAAGACAATATTGATGTGACTAAGAATGGACCACTGACTCGACTATGAAATCTTAACAGAAATTTGGCTATAAATTATTAAATTACAACGTATAACATGGGTCTTTCAAAAGATTAGAGTTGTACATTATCACCAAAAATGATAGAGAAAAAGATAGAAGAAACCTGGTCACATGGTATGGGGCCCTCCAAATTGAAAATCAAGGCTTAAAAGGATTAGAAGGAGAAAGTAAGGACAAAGAGTCGGTGATGCAGCTTGATGAACTCAACGCGGACTGATTTAGTGTGTCTATTAACACGACATGTCGCTATTTTGAGTAAATTGACTTATTATATATAATATTATAAAAATAAATTATAGATGGAAGAGATTCCTTCAAAGTCACCAAATCAAGTTATCGAGCATTTGAAATTTGATCAAATGATTAGAAACAAAGAAGTTAGTAAAAACTTTTAAAAATTATAATAATCTTTAATTGTTAGATCAAATTTCAAGAGTCCAAATCACTTAATTTGATGGTTTTGGAGGAAAGAGATCCGGAGAGATCACTTTACGGAAGAGAGAAAGTGGGAGGGAACATGCTTATTTTTGGCATCCATCAAATCTCGCACTCCATACGGCATTTGCATGTGCATCTGCATGTGTTTGTGTGTGGCAACGAAAGAGAAAGGCCTTTTCGCCCTGGAGAGATTTTTCTATGTATCTGCAACACAAGAGTGTATACTATTTTATATTATAAAATTGTACATTGTATTTTATAATATAAGATTGTACACTGTATTTTATAATAGAAGTGAAGAGAGGACTTTTGAGAAGGAAGCGACTTTTACACACTATTTTTAATTTCTTACATTTTCTGTTTAATTCTGGTTGTGAAACTCGAATAATTTATTCAATCTGATGATCATAAATAAGGAAGAGTGTGTTAAAAGCTAGAACCGTCTACTTATATTACAAAAATGTTAGCCGTACTATATATTTATATAATCTCTCTAATAGAAATGAAACTCACATGTATTGGTGGGTCATACCTCTATTAAAATGATGGTACAAATATATGATTAGTGAAACGTTACTCCTTATATTATAACACGTAATATACTACATCGTACTCATGTTCTCTCTCCAAACATTAATCTACTTTTAGGACAAATGCCAACAGTGTGTGTGTGACCATGTTACGGACGGCATTCTGGATCTTCTTATTGTATATAAGCTCCCTCCCATACGCTAATGTACAAGGCCGACCAACATATCCTCTTGGAAATTAACCAAAATAAAAACATATAACCCTTTGAGCATTTTATGCGCATACTTATGAACTTCCGAGCGATGCACTCCAAAAACAATGATAATTTCTTTAGCTATTTGTTCCATAGAATCTTCCCTGGTCTCTTTCGCACGGCAGAATCATGGATTTTTCAAGGGGAGGGGTAAATTATTAGTAGTAAACAAGGAATCTAGTAATTAGAGAAATTGTAATCACACATTTTTCTTCTCGTACACACATTCTATTCTGTTTCCAATGATCTGACTAAATAAATGAAATAAAAACAACATATATGATTAGGTAAGTCCTTTTAAATTAACTAAAAATACTTTCAGATCACCAAAAGCGCTTATGAATATGATTTAAAGAAAAAGAAGTGCTTCTAGGTTCCAAAAAACACTTGAAGGGGAAAAACTTGTTTCCAGATAGCACTCGCATTTTTATTAGAAATTCACTAGGCTTCTAATAGAAGCACTTTTATTAAAAATGCTTCTGAGTAGAATTTTAAAAATAAAAAAAAAGCAATTCGAAACTAACACTAAATTGGGTGGTTACTTTTCCCTAACATTATGCTCCAGCATGGACTGGCTCTAGCTCTCAGATGGGCCCAAATTTCGTTTGAGCAATTTTGGGCTCAATACCGCTAAACAGATTTTCTCTCCTGCCCACAACTTTTTGTGCGTATGGCTTGCAACCGGTTGGGTCGATAAAATCAACAAAAATTCCTTGAAATTGCCCGAGTGACACTATTGCCGGTTGCCACTCCCAACCAACTTTTAAGTCCTCCGAGCATTCGAAACTTAGAGGTCTTCAGCAGCATGAACTTGGATTTGAAGAGTCCAGTCAAATGCATGACATGAGTACTGAAATCTTACGAGGACGGCAAAGTCGTCGAGAAATAAGCAAGAAGAAATGAGAATAAAATTGTTTGAGAGAAAGAGACCGTACTCAACTCAAACTTCAACCAAACTGCACTTTCCGCAATGGCGTCAAATCAACATTGGATGGTAGAAGAGAAATAGAATGTACAATCAACAATGACGCGCTGCCAATCCGACAAGACATGCATCTATTGTAGCCTGTAGGAGGTGAAATTGAAAACCCAAATAAAATGCAACCCGTATCTGCAAATTTGGCTACTTCAGCCTCAACTGAAAGGGCTTTACAAAATGCATTTCTTGATGGGAAACAACCCATGCATGCTCAAAATGGTTAGAAATGGTGAGATAAATAAACCAACACATAATTAAATGGTTAGAAATGGAGAGATGAACCAACACATACTTAAATTGGGCAACCGTACGCAGACCCTTATAGCATGGGATTTCATTAAGCTTTTCTAACCAGTATAAGCAATACCTTTACAAAAGAGTAAAATAAAACCAAGATCCATGAAATTAAGACATAAAAACATATTAGGTAATAACAAAGAGTCTGAGGCGTTCTCACCAAAGCTTCTCTTTCAAAACATGATTCTGAAGTTGGAAGGATTGATTCAAATAAAGGCTAAAAGTTCGGTTCAGCTCCAACCTAACCATGGTTCAACCCTCTGCTGCTACAAGGGAAAAGTTCACCTACTCAAAATCCCATAACCAAGAAGCACATCCGACGCCCAGCAAAGGACGCTGATCAAGTGTCCATCTATTATACAAACCTTGTCCAAGCAAACCTCAAAAGCGACCGACCTCTTAATTTGAAACACCATATGTCCCACGGTTGATTCCACTGCTTCCATAAGCTGGAGTAGTGTTTAACCCAGGACAGTCTCTTGCCCAGTGTCCAGGTTGGTGGCATTTGTAGCATTCACCAGAAGTATTGCTGATACCTGGCCTAGAAGACACTCTATTGTTATAGCCCACTCCTGATGACTGTCCTGGGCCATTCATTACAGTTGGGCAGTTCATTGAGCTATGGCCAGCATCCCCACAACTCTTGCATATTTGATATGAACCAGCAGAACCCCCTGAAAGGAACGTACCGCCATACTGATTCCCATGGTGACCCGCTTGATTTTCTGGTGCTCCAAATTCTCTACCAGCATTGTTACTATAACCAACATTCACAGCAGGAGTGGGCTGTCTAATTGCAGTGTTCCCAACTCCAGCAACATTCATTCCGGCGCTAGGCATTACATTGTCCCCTTTGGAGGCAGAAGCACTAATATTTTCCATCTTAAGTTTATCCATCAATTCCAAATGAAATCTAGCATGCGATGAATGGTTCACTTTCTCGGCTTTGATAACTGTTGATTTTACACGTTGCTCATCACTAAAAGTCTCCTCCTTTACTTTCAACTTGAAAATGAATTTGGTAAAGAGAACCTTCTGAATGATTTCTGCAAACTTCTCATCATCTTGCTCTTCAAATTTGATAAAATACAAATCTTTTGCAGGTATTCCCATGATTTCCTCACCACCCTCCTGAAATGCAGTTACCCATGTTGAGTCAGTATGGTCCTGTGTCTGAAACTGGAGTATATATCTGTAGTCACATGCTTCTACGGACTCATTGCATCTTTCACACCTCCAAGTCCCATCTCCATTATTTGTAACCTTTTTGCTGCATTGTCGATCACCAATCATGAGTGGGCATGCTGAATAGCAAAAACTATCAACCTTTATAAATGAAATGGTTGCACCAACTGTGATCCAATCTGGCTTCTCGGAAGTCCCTAGCTTCTCATCTTTAATTTGGGATAACGTCTTTCGGTTCTCTGTTCTACCCACACCTGCCGTTTCCCTGGAAATAGAGATACATGAGGTATTCTTTCCTTCCTTCTCAAACCAGTTCCTCACCTCCTGAGCCTTCTCGATATTAGGCTCTATCAGAAGCTGACTTGTGGAAATGGTCCCCACCGCCTTCCCATTGAAGTCATTGACTCTAGCACCTTTTACAGCAAGCACCGGGAATAGACCAGAATCACACATAACCTGCAGTCTTTGTCCTTCTGCATTGCACAAATTTCCCCAAAGAGTTACTTCAACACTACGACCAGACATGTCCTTCAAGTGGAGGGTTCTCTTCTGAGTCTCAACACCATTTTTCCTCATTATAGAGGCAGGGGGACTGATAAATGATACCACACCTATTACATCCACAATAGTGTTGTTCTCCAAGCCTTCAACAAGATTTATTGGACTGAAATTGAAATTATGATGTGGAATTGAACCATCATCCTCAGAACATGACTGTATTACTGATGAGTTATCTAAAAGAATTTCATGGTCATTGTTGAGGTGGTTGAAATTCTTTTGAGCTGGTTTTAAACTACCCCTGGAGACCAAATAAATCTTACCAACTTCAATCTGGTTGTAGAATTGATCAGCCACAGCATTAAAACAGGTTGCTCGAATTTCTCCATTATGAGCATCAAGAAGATCAAAAGAAAATACTTTCCCATCGCCACGAGTATTGTTATAGCGCCTAAGTTCTCCTTTAGCTGTCACTCTAGCCTTGATTGTCCACCTTCCTTGATATGGATTCAGAGCAGCAATTGGCATTATTCTTGGAGGAGCATCATTTTTGGCAACTGGTCCTCTATTAGTATACACCGGAGGTGGCTGCTGATATGCGGGCTGAGGTGGGCGGGCATATGAATTTGGTGGTGGCTGAGGAACCTCAGATCTAGGGTTGTGAAAACCTATGCTCTGATTGCCATATGACCCACTTGATGGTGCTGATCCAGGAAAACCAAATCCAGACTCTGGTTTAGGGTAATTGGGAGGTGTATTCATAGTAGCATTTCTTCCTGGCTCAGCATTACTAGAGTAAGCACTAGCTGCGCTACCAAATGATTGATTTACTCTAGGCTGTTCTGGAGTAGCCCCCGTGCCAGTTTGATGAACTGTGCTGCCAGAATGTGCAGTGCCACCAAGAGATTGAGAATTTCCAGGTGACGTCCCTGACGACTGTGCATTCGAATACTTAGGTCCCGGTACAGGATTGCCAATGAAATCACATTTGTCAAGCACCAAATCCAATTCAATTATAATGATAATCCTGCAAACCGTAACCCAAATATGAATAATTCCATTTAACATAACAAAAGAAATTGTACAATCGGAGAGAACAAACAATTACAGATATAACGAAACAAAATGTTAACCAACCAAACCATCATCAATGCTTCTCACCATGACTGCAAATAGTGAAGTAACTGCAACCAAATCACTAGAGTCCTAAATTCTTAATCAACTAAACCCGTAAATTCGATAACCCTTTTTCTCTCCGTTCCCTAGAAAATTCCCAAACAGAATACAAAAACTTCAAACCGAATCGAGTCAAAACAAAAATAAATAAATAAAACCCCATCTGTAAAATTTCGCAAACGAATCGAAACAAAAAGGAGTGAAATTGGAAAAGGATGAAATAGTATAAGAATACTTACAGGCGGTTTTGGATTGCGTTGCAGGTGAACTGTTTCATGCAGACGATGGAGCCGCTCTGAAGCATACCTTGCCGAACCAGTGTGTTCTTCTGGGTGCCCAGCATCCCCTGCTGGTAGTGCGACCCGTCGGAGATCACAACCCTGTATCTCTCCTTATCTTGGCCCGGCTGAGCTCCATTTCGCGCCGCCGTATGGACCAGCTTCACGTCCATCACTTGCAGGATGGGCTGAAAGCTCCCGTCGTTGAGCTCCTCTGTGCACATCTTCATTATCGCCCCTTCTGTTAACCTCACATCCATCGTCGAAACAGGGTAACTGGCCGTTTGGTAGCCGAGAAAGTTGATCGATTTGGGAGAATAGAGAGAGATAGTGCAAAGATTGGGGCTTTGGAGTGTATAGAGAGGGAAAACCGAAACCCTAAAAAACTGACGAATCGAAATCGAACCGAAAGCGCTAGAAAGTGTAATAATTTGAGAGGGAAAATGAGAAGGCGTTTGTTTAAAGGGTACAGCTTCTGTGAAAATGCCGGATATATCCCCTAGTATTACGCGCGGGTGCACGGATTGCCATGTACGCCACTCCGAAACAAAGGTATGCCGCACGGCACACGGTGCACTTGCATTTCGGCCACGTCAGAGACACACAAATTGTGAGTACATTTGGTAAATTGGCTTTTGGTTGAAATGTGGTTCGTATGTATTGTGTGATTGTCTATATTTTATCGAAATTTAAATATTTTCAAATTTAAATATTCATTTTATCCAAATTGTTTTAATAAAGTTCATGAAATATAAGCATGTTAATTAATAGTTAAATAATAATTTAATTATTAATAAATTTGATCTTTCTAACATTATTTTTATTAATATTATAAATTTTATTAATTTAAAATAAAATTACCTGAGGAAAGCTTAAAATTGAGCAGAATATATAAACAAATTAAGAGGGAAAAACAGGATTGAAAAAAAAAAAGAGAGAAAAGAAGCGAAGCGACCAAATAGTTGATTTGAATCTTTCGCAGAAACGACAAAGAAAAAGAAAAACAAATCAATAATTCCTCTTCTTCCTTCTGTTCAGTGCTCTCTTGGGGACTGGGTATTCCGATCACCGGATAAATGGTTCCGGTGGCCGGACCTTTTGCAGAAAAACCCACGAATTCCCTTTAATTTACGCGATATACCAAGCTTAATGGATTCTGAGGAGGCCTCTGCGAAGGGCAGCGTGGCCAATTTAATACTCCGGTGGTCTCTGTGTCTCCTTCTCCCTATCCTTGCTTTCTTTTCACTATCGCTTTTCGTCGCTTTCGTCGCCGTTTTCGTCGCCGATTCCTCAATTCCGAGCCCAATTTCCGTGCCCTCTCAGTGCAGGATCGTCTCAAGCAGTGAGTTTATTTATTTATTTAATTTATTTTAATAACTATGATATTCTTGAATGTCACTGTTTGTTGACTTCGAAATGAGAATTCGAATTAGCAGATTAGGGTTTTTGCAATCTGCTTTTGATTGTTTAGCTGTAACAAATATAGCTGTTTTCCTCTGGTTAGAGTACTGAAAAACTTGTATATGCATATAGTTTTAATACATTTTTTCAACCAAATTTGCTAATTACAATCACTTTTTTTCTGTTAAAATTACGCAGATATATGTTCGGTTTTCGGAAGACAAGGATCTGTTGCTAGTTAGTTTATTATCTATCACGAAATCATAATAATCGAGTTGGAGCGGTTTTTCGTTTTTGCAGGTGTTGATCTTAAGTCATCTAAGGTGTGTGAGCTTGGATTGTTCAATTATAAAGCCAAGCATGTGTTTTATCCTTTTGAGGGAAGAAGATTTCGTTGCCGTTATGATTACTACTGGGCTTCAATTTTTAAGGTTACTTTAACAATCCTTCTTGGCATGCAGTATGCTAATTATAGGCAACTAGTAATAGCAATTTCTGATTGCATAGCTTTACCTTCCACACGTAATTTGTAGTTGGAACTTTGTGTTATTAGAGATTTGGATTCGAGTGTGTCTCTGTTAGTTTTTTCTTCAAGTTTGAGGTAAATGCAGTTCATCCGTGAACCAAAAGAGCACTATGAAAGATTCTATGTGGATGATAGAATGGCATTTGGCAAGTGGGTGTTGTAGTAAACTGGTAACGTCACTGTTTTTTAGTTTGAAGAAATTATGCTTTATGGTCATGCTATGATGTTTCCTGTAACCCTTGATAAACTTGACATGAGTCAAACCACGAAACATTAACACTAGTCATATTGGTTTCTAGCTAATTTCATACCACATGAATTGAGAATGGTATGTGGTAGTATCTGTTTGGCATGTTCTGATCATTCAAATATTAATTCTTCTGTTTCCTGACTGCAGGTGGAATACAAAGATCAGTCTTCTGGTCAGACTCAGCTTGCATTAGCTGAGGCTCCAGATGAGGCCCTTCCTCTTAATTGCAGACCTAATTTTGGTGCTGCATGGCTGACCAAAGACAAATTCAAGGTATGTTGGAAGGCCTTTACATTTGCATACGCTGCGGTCAGCTTAATTATTATTGCATTTTTGGTTAAAATTAATTTGTATGAATTCCACATTTACTATGAAGATAACGTCATGGCTGAACATTATGGTTCTCAACTCCTTGATAGAATTCTTTTTAATTTCTCATGTTTGTTAGGTCAATGAAACTTATGACTGCTGGTACACATATGGCATTTCCAAAGTAAGCTTATATCATGATGGTTTCTTCAGTTGCCAAGCTAAAGACCCGTCTACATTTGAGATGATTAGAAGATATTGCATCTTGTGAGCAAACTGACTTCCTTATTTCTTTGGACTTTTTTCTTATTCCTTTTTAGCTAATCAGTTTTGTTCTATTTTTATGGATATTATTTCATGGGACCAAATTAGTTCCAAAGAATGTGAGTTTTTCGATAACTTCACTTAATTACATAAGTACATTAGGATAGCCTTTCTAGATAGATTGCTTGTCTCATAAGCAAGGTAATACATCAGCGTAGCTGGATATATTGGTTCCAAAAACATGGAAATAATATCATAAAATTCAAAAAACGATACATGAAAATTCTGAATGAAACTCCAATCTACTATTTGATTAAAAAGCTATAGAAAAACTTAGTTGCATTGTAGGTTTGCATTATTTAGTGTACATAGAGAGCTTGCTGAGAGACTTCATTACTGAAAAGTTTTTTATGCTCAATTGAATTTGACTGCATATATTTCAAAATCTTAGTTTTATAATAATTTAAGACAATTGTTTGCACTGTATACTTTGCATGCTGAGTTTGACAAGCAATTAGTACTACTTAGAGTTCTTAGGGGTATAAACATTTTATACTAAAAAAGGTATCCAAGCGAACTGGAATTTTGGAGCTCGCTTCTAGGTTGTCTATATTGAAGAATCCTAGCTTCTTTTCATGGTAGATCAGATGCTAGAAGGTAGTGGGTTTGTTTGTTCATGCATACTTAGAGAGTTACTTGTGTATCCATCTCTTCCCAGTTTTCTTGAAAGGCTATGATACCTCCTAAGGTGAACTTTTTGCTTGGATAATTCCCTGTGCGTGGGCTAATCCCTGTGCTTTGGCCCAAAGGAGAGACCTAATTCTTATTGTTCTTCCCAGTGGTGCAGTATGTTTTAAAGGAAAGGGTGAAATTAAAGATCATCTTTTCCTTAACTATCCTCTAACTTCATATTTTTGGTTGAGGTTAGTTCGGTAATTCCGGGTGGTTGCTTTTCTCTCTATTGTGAAAGACAGAAAGTGTTTGGTAGTGAAACAAAGGCAAAGGAATTTTAGGGTTCCAATTAGCATTTTTTTCCGGTAATTTGGTTGGAGAGTGGTTGGAGGAAGTGTTATGGGATAGAGTATTATTTTTTACTTCCCTTTGGGTTGCGACTTACTGTTTCATCTGCATTTTGAGATATGCCGCTTTCTTTTATATTGAAGATTGGCGAGCAGCTGTTTTTCTATTTTTATTCGATCAATAGTCTACACTAAATCAATCTAAACTACAGGGAGGGAAATTCAAACTTGAGTGCAGACTACAGAGGGGGAAGCATGTAGCTCTAGCCTACTTGAGATAGAAAATCAATTTTTGATGGGGTTCTGTTTGTAGTGAATGGTCTTCTGTTCTTTGTTTCTTATTTTTGTTGCTTTATTGTAGATTGGTGGACTAGTTTTAACTGTGACGAATCAAAATAAAAAGCAGAATCCCTGTTGTAAGCAACAGAAAAACATTTGGAGATAAAACTATAGAACCAAAGCTGGAAATGAAGACAATTGAGTTCTAGGAAGGAGACCTAAGAGGGTTCCAGGTGGGTGATGCATTGTTTTTCCTTTGCGGTTTTGGCTTCGTCCCCCCACTTGTATTTTTTATCGCTTTTTGTCTTTAACAAAATTCAGAGATAGGGCACCAGGGTGGTCGTTCTATCAGGGAGTTATCCCTTTCTAATCACCTTGAGTTGGAAGGAAGTAGCCTACTTTGTAGTCGATGGCTAAATCCTGAGTTCTTGGTTCTTGCTGACCGTCTTGTGCGGGTTTAGAGAGTGGCTACTATGGTAGACCAATGACCAAGCCTTATGTATAGCTCGACTCACCTATCCATTATCATCCTTTAAAAAAAAAAAGAGTTCTAGGAAAGAGACCTAAGAAAAACTCTTTAATTTGATTTCTGGAATAAATTGATAAACAACTGCACATATCATTAAGAGGAGGTGGCGTATAGTGAGGAATAGTTATCAAATAATACTCTTCATGCTAATTTGCATGAAATCGTTAATAAACCAGGTATATGGAGCTTTTGTTGGTTGAGTTTGTTTCTGGTGGTAGTTATAGCAAGAACGTGGCACTGATTAACTTCATCCCTAACTGTAATCATCTGTTTTCATGAGTAAGTAGTTGGCTTCATCCCACAATACATTTGATTGTGATCGGTGAGGTGGTTTAGGTGAAGGAAATATGGTATGCATATGATTACTTGGATTTTAAATACATATAAGCCACAGCTTTCTTATCAAAAGAAACACTTGGATCTGATGCTGCATGCATGTAAACCATGGGCTTTGTACCAAAAGGTTCTGAAGGAATGGAGAGAGTATTTGTGTGCAAATCTGAGAAAGGACTATCTCATCATGGTTCACTGCAAAAGAGTTTGTCTTGGCACCCTTTTTTTCCATGTCAACCTATTGCATGGGCTTTGTACCAAAAGGTTCTGAAGGATTGGAGAGAGTATTTGTGGGAAAATCTGAGAAAGGACTCTCTCATCATGGTTCACTGCAAAAGACTTTGTCTCGGCACCCTTTTTTTCCATGTCAACCTATTGCATGTGCATTTTTTTTCTTCTACAGGCAGGCCTTCGCCCATGAGCGGTAGGTCTCGGGTTCGAGACTTGGGAGCAGCCTCTCCATAAATGGGGGTAAGGCTAGCCGACAATCACCTCTCCCAGACCCTGCATAAAGCGGGAGCCTTGTGCACTGGGTACGACCTACGACCTTTACAGGCAGGCAGCGAGCTGTTTTAGCGGCGTGTTTATTCCAGCCTCTTCATAGTCTCTAGCGTGTGCAGACGACAGTAGCATGTAAATTTAGATATAGCTTTATTATTGTTCACTTTTCTTCCACAACTATTATATTTCTATCTAGTGTCGAACATACCAATTGAGAATTTTCATTTTGTTTAGGAAAAATTTCTCCTGATAATGAATAAGTGCAGTGTATATAGAGAATTAAGTGGAGCAGTTGTGAATTTACACTTGAATAAAGGGAGTTTTAAGTAAACACATTCGGTACTTTACCTTTTCCTGATACTATTCACTACACCTTTATTTGTCCTTTTTTCATTAAAACTAAAGTTTTTTTGGACTTTTCGTTAGTTTTCCTTTGAATAAATCCTCTGTTCATGTATGTTTTGTGTTTTGTACTTGTATGGTCTTACTTAGTAATGGTGTCTCTTATATTTCAGGGCGACGAAGATTTTACACGCCTGGATTTTCAGCCAGAAACGAAGCGTGTTTTGCAGGTGGGAAACCATAGCTGGAGTTGTTAGTGGGTTTTCAACTTCTATCATCTCCATATTCTTTGTTAGACTCCTGCAGCAAATGAAATTTCGGTTGCCTCAGATTTTGGCTGCAAGAGTGCGTACTATCAGTTTCAGGCGCACTTGTTTACTTGTGGCATACATCTCTTTTGTGGGTTGGCTGGCTATCCAGTATGGGAAAAGGCTCGGCCTCCCGGAGATCATCGTTCTTCTTAAGAACTCTTGAGAAGTAGGCAGCAGAGTTTATTGAGAAGTGCTAATTCCATTTTCGTCTGCAAGGTGTTCGGTCCTAGATTCTACAAATTTGGAGTTGCAGCAACGGAGCTTATCATTCCCCTGTACAATGATATACGATTTGAGTGGGCACCGAATGTGCTTAAATATCATCTTTTTGAATAGAATATATTGAGCTCAGATAGAGATTGTATAGGCAAGGCAAACTTACCTGGAGATAAAAGAGCGATAATCTTATATATGATTTGTGTATAAGTATCTCACTGAATTTCATCTATTTTTCTACACCGAAATTCGAATAATCGATTGTCTAATGTTTTATTTGTGCTATATTGTGATGGATGTGGTTGATTTCGGGAATTCATTTCTCTACTTTGTTTTTATAGTATGAGCATCTCGTCTACACTATGAGAAGGGTTTGAACCTCAGAACGTAGTGCGTTGAAGAGGGTATGCCCTAACCACCAGGGAAATCCACTACTTTTGCTTATTTGGGTTAAAATCAAATTGCATCCCAAATAGGAGTTACCAGTTGCACATACGATTAGGAGGCTAGCTGGCCACCAAAGTTCGAATCCTCTTTCCCGTGAATTAGTTTAGAATAACATATTGTCTTGTCATAAAAAGGAAAAAAAAAATAAAATGACATCCTCTATATTCACAAAAATTGCCTGTAAATGAAGCACGAAGGCACATTCGAATTCAGTATTCTTAAGAGTGTTACTGCTACAATCCATACATATTGGTCCTAACCAAGAGTGGTTAAATAGACAGACAACCACCAAGCGTTATCCCACTAAGTGAAGTCGGTTGAGATTGGGTTTAATAGAAAGAAAAGAAAATCCTTAAAAATCAATTAACACACAAAAAACCTGTCTTCTTTAAACATTGCGAAATGTATTGCTCCTTTTACAGCTTTTGACACATATCTGATCCTCAGGCGTTTCGGTTTTTGAGCTTGATAACCGGGTTAAAATATGCCGTCAATAATCTTCAAATGATACCGTAATTGCAGCCAACCATTATGTTATGCAGCACGCCACACCATGGTTGAGCAAAAGCCAGCATAACCATCGCAAATGCCACCACCAGGATTCTTGTTGACTGATGTGCCTCAATGATAGGGAGGATGCAGCCTGCAGTTACCACCGCACCCAGCACCTTCACAATTTTTGGCCATTTTAGGGCCTAGTGAGGTTTATGGATGACTGCCGAAAAGGGTCTGCAAGACTTCCTCTGTTGCTAGCAAGGTCCAACAGCTACTAGAGTGGCGGGAACCATGGAACATGGACATGCTACTATGGTTGCTCCCATTTCAGATATATTGCTGTTTCCCCACATTGCACTGGTCCAAGGACTCGTATATGGGCAACTAGGCCAAGGTACACCTAGTTTATTTAAACAGACAAAAGTGACACAGTTTATACGATCACAAAAGAAGTAACCAAAATAACAACTTCCAGAAAAACATTATAACAAAAGACAACAACCAAGATGCAGAACAAAATTATTTATCATGACCAGGACTTCTGAAAAATAATGATTGCCAATTGAAATTTGAACATTTGATACATTTGCAAACCTTCATAATCAAATATATTACCAATTTCATATTCTATTCATGAAAAAAAAAAGAATAATCAGTCCCTAATTATAATTAAAATAAAAAAAAGTAGGGTAAAAGACTGTTTACTACCCTAATGTTTCGTGGTTTTCAACATTTAGTACATCAAGTTTTTTTCGTCTCAGAGTCATACCTAAAGTGTAAATTTTGGGACAGTCTCATACATCTGTTAGTCAAACTGTTAAGTTTTTCAGCCCCTCATTATCCCTATTAATTCAAATTTTCAAACACCTGCAAACTCCAACGTTGATATTCTACAACAGGAAGTCTTTAAACCACAACACAAGTTTCTAAGATCTAAAAAGGCAGTCTTGTCAACCTGTCCATCAGTATGAGGAAAAGAGGCTAACGAACTTCCAGAATAAAAGGACAATAGTGATTAACTGTAGATGTTATGACAGATTTACAAACCATCCAAGTTCCAATGCTTCTTCACAAGATGGACTTTGCTCTGAAACTAAACGCTTTGGGATTTTTTCAAGCTAGGAATAAAAGTTTTGAATATTAAAATTGTGACAGCAGGAAGTTGCCTTGGTGGGGAATATGGATTTGAAATGGTGAGCTTTCAAGATCGTTGGGAAGTGGTCAGGACATTTTGTTGAGGATTTTCCAGGGATTCTTCATTGATGGAATTACCAATAAATGCATTATTCTTCATCAATGGCCTGTTTAGATTATCTGTTGCCTTGTTGGCTAGGAAACGTTTCTGCAGATGGTGGAGGTTGTAAATCACTGGCTGCCTGAGCTATGGGAGGCCATCAGAGAGGTTTGGACTTCTATATGGATGCCTAACAAGAGGGATTCATGTCTTTGTTTCTAGAAAAGTTAGTGGTTGATGTCCTAAGTATGGGTTGTATGTGAGAAAGGAAAATAGGAACTTAATTGAGGGCGTTGCTATGGGAAGGTAGCATATACAAGTATTTTACCCATACTCCATTATTCCGCTATAAGGTTGGTAACTTCATATTTTTTGATGAATACAAACATGTTACCACTCATCTAAACAAAATAAGATAGAGTTGACCAGGAATCCAATTCAAAAGTAATAGATATATAATAATTTCTTCCCAGAACAAAATCCAACCCCTAATAAAACCAATTCCAACATATCTAGGGTTCTTCAGCCTTCCAATCTAAAAGAATAGGAGAAGGGCCTTGAACTTGTTAGTTTATAAACATCAAAAGCCTACAGCAAGGACCAGAATCTGACCTCATCCAAAAGCTCATCCACCACTGCACCACTGCAATCTTAAAACCATTTTGTGTTTCATCCAAATAACTCAGAAAGCTAACGCCAGTACACCCCATAAAACATTGACCTTTTGCCCCAACTATTGGGTAGCAACTGTTTATCGAGACGTGTTGTTATGTTACTTCTGTATAGTTGGTGGATGGTAGACTTACTATTCATTTGGTGAACTACTTGTCCACTCCTGAGTCCTGACCAATGATGTTGTACTTTGCTTACTTTATTTTGATAAAGCTTATGGTAAAAAGGTAAATAAAGTAAAACTTGTTAACACTTGCATCCTAATGATCCTGGATGCAACAAGAATTTGTATCTAATTTAAACGCTTTTGCATGTGTTACTCAAGCTATTTTCACTTATTTTGTTATTTTCTTAGTCTGTGAAAAACTTGCACGCTTTGTTTCTGTTGCTTTTAATACCCTCAAGCTAATTCCACTTTCATCAAAAGATACATGTAAAATTCTAGATAAATGCACAAAATTTGTTTCATTGTCACCATTTTAAGAATTAAGAAATTACCTGAAATGCTTCACCTTCTTCCTTTGTTCATTTTCAGTAGCTTTATGGTCTCTATAGTACGGGGGAAAAATGCTTCAGGCCGAACACAAAAAGGCTGGAAAACAGAAAACAATGCTTGCATATCCGTTTCGAACTGTTTGATCCTATTATCAAAAGGTTGAATACCACATCCGATACCACTGGAAGATATGAAATGGTCAAGTCCCTCAGAAACACTTCTCCACAGATCTAAGAAGTCTTTGGGATTAAGACGCATTCTCAAAAGCATGAGATGACTTCTCAAAACATCTAACGGTTCAATGAAATCAACTGATATAGTTATATCCATGGCTGCTGATATTTCCACTGGAGTCAAGCCTTCTAGTTGTTGGTCATAATGTTTCACCTTTTGCACATATTCCCATGAAAGAGTTTCAAACTGACGAAGGAGAACAGAAATGATCTCCAACAACCAGTTAGTTGCAAGCTCTGACAAGCTTTTTATTTCTTCTCTGAAGAAACTGATCTCAGTACTGTCATCTTTCTCCTGGTCACTAGTATCATTTTCAGCAACTTTCATCTCCAAGAAGTTCACATCATCACTCCACTGTCGAAGTTTGGATTCGACATATTTGGAAGCATTAACTGATCCAGATAGTCTAACTAAGGCATCATCATCAAGATTGTCAGGAGAAATTTCAGTTTTATTGCACCGTAGAAGCAAAACTTTAAAAAAGTACCAGAGGAATCTGACAGCAGTTGACCTAACAAATTGTATACGTGCTAAAGTGGAAGGCATAGTTTGGCATTTTTCAACCATTTCCCAGGTGATTCTAAGGGCAGATTCTGCAATTAACGGAGCTCTGTAGTCTTCTCTAGTTGAAAGAAGAAACTGCTCAAATTCCATATCCAATTGCAAGGCATCTTGATGTTTTTCATCAACTAACCAAGCTCTTTCAGATTTCAAATCTGTTTTGAATTTCCTACAGGCATTTTTAAGCTCTATCTTTCCCCAAATCTTCAGCCAATCCGGCCTTTTACAGAACACCATCAACGCTGAAATGCTTCCAGAAAGACTTTCCACCCTTTCTGACTCTGTCAGAAACAGAGTGACATCTGAACTTACAAGTGACTGCATTTGTTTATCAAATAAAACTATAAGGTCGACCAGATGAAGCCATAATTCTATAACTTCAGATTTCATTTGTTTGTCCTGGTATCTTTCTGCAAGATCTGTAAAAATGCTTTTCGCCAAAAATTCAGAGAGCAGTTGTACCATGGCAGCAACCCAAGCTTCTTTAGCACTATAGTTTACCAATCTTGCTTTATCAATCAGAGGCTGCAACACATCATCAACTCCTGCAATAAAACCCCTTGTAGTTTTGTGTGAAAGAGCAAATATAAGTTCAGGCTGGTCAATCCACTTGGAAAAGTGGTATTCCAACCGTGAGGCAATAGGAGACACCAACTCATCAATAGCCCAAAGCTGTATCATGCACACCTCTTGTCCTAAGAGATTAAGCTGTCGTTTTTCACGCCTTGTTTGTAGATGCTGTAAAGCACAGAGAGCTAAAAAGCTATTCGAATAACTCTTTCTTTTTTCTCCCTGCATTAAAACTAATGGGTTTGGGAGACCTGCGATTTTCTCACTTTCTATTTGTGATGTTGAAAGTTTTGGCGGCCATCCCAGAGAAGCAAGAAGAGATCTGTGATCGGCAAAAACTTGTGGACGAAGAATAGCCAAAGTTTTATCCACCCTCCCATCAACAGATGTCAAAAGATGATGCCACTGTGGTCGAAGTTTCATAACATCAACCAACACTTCCAAATCATTCAATGCTTTTATGGCTTGAAGCAACTTTTCGTGCTTTGTTCCATCATCCTGCATTCATAAGATACGGTATGATCAACTAACCCTTGTCAATTAATCTACCATTCAACTCTGCATTGAAAATTAATAAGAAGAAATGACAAAATTGTTTCAGTCGATACAGATGAATTTGAAAGCATTCCAGAGAACATTTTTCCACCATGGAAATTCACAAAACAGAAAACTGCATCTTCTAGATCTCCAACCCGAGCTTCTAACTGTAGAGTAGTCTCTGAAATATTAAGAGGGTAGTTTAGCTTGAGACTTCTACAACACTGAAAGCAATATCAAGAATGAAATGCATGTCACATCCAGCAGTGAAATATAAGACGTTTGGATATCAAGAGAAAATGGAAATTGTCATGTGAAAATACTGCAGCAGCATCACAATTTCAGATTTGGGAGCTCACTATCACAAAGCATTTTGAAGAAAACACACATTCAATAACAATTTCAGCCTCGTAACAAATGAGATATGGGATTTACTTGATAACTTTTCCACCATAAAACACAACAATGTATTTGAGTTACAAAAATCAATCTAACAAGGTTTGTAAACATTTTGTAATTCAAAGATGTGTCGGATGTACCTAGATATTTGGAGTAATTTGTATAAAGCAAATGCTGGCAATATATATATGGTACCTAATGCATAACGTGGTAACATGGTAAACTGCTTTCGGGTAATAATATCTTCTGTACAATGTAGATATCAAAAACTACAGTATTATAAACAATCACACCCTTTACCGCTTCACTCTTTGCAATAGAAAAGTGAAAAGTTTTTGTGGTTAGGTTACCGGACGAAATTTGGCAGGGACATCTTATGCATTATACGTCCTACATGTAATCTATGAATGCTAAGCATTTTGAGCCCAAAAAGTAGTAAATAGTACAGCGATACTCGTAAAAATAAGGGCAGGTTTGAAAGGAGTTACATGGATGAGCTACACATTTGCAGCCACCTCGTGCAATTAACATAAGAGTCATATGTATTATGTGGTACATTTGGCATTATAAATCTACTATACTGTCTTTTTGGCATCGCTTTGTCAAAGTGTACTCAACAAAACTACATGGTTTAAAAGAACAGAACATGAATGTGAGGAATTCAGAATTGACAGCTTTTAAACAACGGTTGAGTTAATTCAATAAAGTGGCACTGAGTTATTGAGAACTGCACGGCTTCAATGGCGAATCGAATACACTAAATTACACAAATATCTGAAATTGAAGAATGCATTACAAAATGGTCACTCCCTAACTCACCAAGATAACTGCGAATGGTCTCAATTCGCAACACTTCCCTAGCAAGCTGAGGCAGTTCCGTACCCAAAACTCGCTGCAGCTTCTTCAAGCCACTCCCATCTGCAATGCCCAAAAGAAGGAGATAAATTAAATGACCCAAATTTCGAAGACCCAGATGGAGATAAAAGAATGCACGTACACTGGGAAGTGAGGAGGCTGAGATTCTGAAGACTGATGTGAAGATTGTGGAGGGTGGTTTTCGCCGAAGATGAGAGGCGAATCCAGGACACGGTGCGTTGGGTGAGAGCTGTTTGGAGCGCTTGGAGATTAGAATTCAAATCAGAGTAGTGAGAGCGAAGTGCTGCCAAAAGAGGAGGAGCTTTGTGAAGAACATCTTCCTGGGCTGGGAAATGGTGGTTCAAAAACCTCAATTGGTCAGAGGAGATGTCGATGGGTTTCGGCAGAGAGAGAGTGGAGGAAGGGGTAGCTTCCATCTGAAATTGGGAATCGAATCGAACGATCGGGAAGATGGAAAGGTCGCGTTTGGTTCTGGTTCTGGGTTCGGCAGGTTGCAGAGATAGAAGAAAGAAAGGGAGAGGGAAGAGAGAGAGGGGGAACAAGTTAGGCCGCCGTGGATGTTTGGACCGGCGGGAGGAGAGTTGTACGCTGGGGTTTTGGAACAATGAAACTAGTACGGCATTATGAAAGTGCTTTTGCAGAAAGCACTTTTGAAACTTAAAAATGCATCTCTAATATGCATAATATATTGTATCTTTACTTGTACAAAACATGCATCTGTATTATGAGGGATTGTTGATATGTTATACCGGCTAAAAAGTACTTTATGTTATAAATAGGTAAAAGTTAGAGGGAAATATTTACTAGTGACAAAAGCTAAGCAAGTGTAAAATATTACACTGTAATTATAATATAAGAGGATGATAAATAAAAGAGGGAGGAATATATACTGATGTTATTGATCTTTCATTTTTTTCTCAGTGTATCTTGAAATCATACGGAGCGCTCTATTTATAGAACAACTCCAAACAAACGTATTAACTGAACATTGAAATTTACAACACACCTTTTGACAATACGATCCCCCTTCGTTTCCCAAGTCAATATCACTTTGTGTGGGCATTGAAAAATCTACCAATGTTTTCAATATCACTAGGCATTCATTAACCCATCATTATTTTGAACACTTTACACATTCGTATTATTTATGTTACAAGACTTGTGGGAGGTTCAGTACACATGCATTTAACTACGAGCTGGTGGTTTAGTGGTAAAACACGAATTGCGATGTTTTTTTCAAACTAAAAACTGAATGTCTCATGTTTGAAACCCTGATGCCAGTGTGGAAGCCAAACTTATAGCCAAAGAAGCTGAAATGTTTCTGTAAGTCTTTCAAATCTAAAAAAATAATGAATAACCATGGCTTGTCAACCTTTATTCCATTTTTAAGAAAGAAAAAAAAAAGTAGACATGCACTTGTATGTACACAGTATGAGACACACGAGTTTAGTTTGACAAGTTATATGATGTGATTTTGAGTAAAATGTAAGTTACTTATTGTTCGTTTGAATGTGTTTTTAAAATGTTCGAAAGTATTTTTAGAAAAAATTTGTACAAATTTAACAAAAGCTTTTTTTTTTTTTTTTGGTAAGCGGCTTCCTACCAGTATTGGATATGAGTGTTGTTCTGTCGGCTATGTAATCTGACATTTGACCGAAAAAACAAAAAAAAACAAAGCGAAAGGCCATTTTGATCCGACAGCGTGTTTCCTCCTCCGCATTGCAGCCGCTCCGCTGCTCCTCCCTCCTCAGCTGTAAGTCCTTCTTCATCAATAAGCCCATTTCTCTCTTCTTCTTCTTGTTCAATTCTTCTTCTTAATCCAGTCTAATTTCTTCTGATTACTGTTTCTAAATTCTGATTTACGGATTTAGGAATTAGGGTTCTTTTAATTGGATGTCTAATCTAGGGATTTAGGGATTATTGAATTAATGTCCAATTTCTGATTTTAGTTTAGTTGAATTTTGGGATTGGATTGGAGCTCCAGCCGTCGGTCTTCGAATTTTAGTTGATTTTGTATAATTGTATTGTTGTTAGCTTATCATTTTGTTGGGAAATTCCATAAAAACAAATTAGACTATGCCCAAATTTTGGAGAGGAACTTATGACTTGGGAAAATTGGCTTAAAAGTTCAGCCCAATCCAGTTTCAAATCCTGGGTTCGGGCTTAGTGCTCATCATTTTGCGATTTTTGCTAATTAATATATTCTTGGACACGGCTTCTTTTCTCGTTGATTCTATTGCTGCTGCGGATTGAGTTTTTGAGCTTATATGTTGCCACGGATGACAGGTAGAAAATGCCAAAGGTAAAGACTAACCGGGTCAAATACCCAGACGGATGGGAACTGATTGAGCCTACTCTTCGCGACCTACAAGCTAAGATGAGAGAAGGTTTAATTTTTTCCGTGTTTTTATTACATTGTTCATTGAACTTTTAAAAATCGATGCGTATTCAAAAGTATACTAATGAATGTTTCCTGTATCTTTTGGACAGCGGAGAATGATACTCACGATGGTAAGAGAAAATGTGAGACCTTGTGGCCTATTTTCAAAATTGCACATCAAAAGAGCCGCTATATTTTTGACCTTTACCATCGAAGAAAGGAAATATCCAAGGAACTATATGAGTTCTGCCTGGACCAAGGCTATGCTGACCGCAATCTAATTGCAAAATGGAAAAAGGTTTGTCTCAGATCTCTTCTACCCTTATTTGCTATTAGTTGGCGTTTTCTTTCCTTTGTCTGGATTATATGTGTATGAAGTTGACTGCATGGTATATCGAACTTGGAAATAAGTTGCCTAGTTTTGAATTGGAAGCTGAGAGCCTTGTTGGCTTGGGGTCGCCCTTTTAATCATGAAAAACCTGTAAATAAAGTTGAAAGAACATAAGCATGAATATTTATTATAAGAAAATTGGAGTAAACTTAGCATTGCTAGAAAATTAGCGAATTCAGGGGGAAATACATAACATAGGACATGGGTAGTATGACATGGATATGCTGACGATGAAGGTAGGGTAATATGTATCGGATTTTGCATTGTCAGCTGCATTAGTAAGTTAAAAAGGAACTTCTGTACTTCAATTACGATACCACAAATGTTAAGGAAAATATAGCAAACTCATGTACCTTGCGTCCTTTTATCCACATCTAATATTTATGAATTAATATATTTTTAGAAGTCAACTGTGATGACAAATCATGACATAAGGCTTGTGTTTGAATTGCAGCCTGGATACGAACGCCTCTGTTGTTTAAGATGCATGCAGCCTCGGGATCATAACTTTGCCACCACATGTGTTTGCCGAGTGCCCAAGCATCTGAGGGAGGAGAAGGTTATAGAGTGTGTGCATTGTGGCTGTAAGGGCTGTGCCAGTGGAGATTGATTAGTGGTATGTCGTTCAAATTGTAATACTCGTGAGGATGTTGAACCGCATTATCCTTGGTACCGTGGATTGGTCGGAATTTGTAACTTTCAGCTGATCTTATTTAATCTGGGACGCCCCTTTGTAAATGGTATTAGTAGTATGTGTTTCTTTGATCTGAACAACAGTTAATTGTGTTTTCGACTAACTGCATCTTGAAAGCTGAAAGACTTTGGAGTTTTAGTGAAACTTTGTATTGATGAATGATTCTAATTAGTATTGCACTTGCAGCGTGTCATTTTGTTTTAGAAAGGATGATAATTGCTTAAACGCTTCAAGAAAAAACTTCTCTCATTATATTAGACACAAGAATTGTTATTTATGTTTCGAATGCTCACTGGAATTTGCTGATTTTAGAGTGTGGCTTGTAGCAACCAAATGGATGTATTGCCCAGTCTTTCCAGTTCGAAGCTCTAGTTACCCAAACAGATTCAGTCGATGAGTACAGTAAAATCGGTATTTTGAAGATTCATTTATTTGTAAATGAGATGTCTCATTTTCGACTCACTTGGGTGACAATAACGTACAATATTTATGTTAAGTTTGATACTTAGTTATGTCAAACCTATTGTGTAATTACCACAACCGTCCTCCCGTTAAATGATGTAAAGAAACTGATCAAAATATTTAAACAAACAAAGTTTCAATATAACAATTAAGTTGATTAGGCACCGGAATCAAAATGACCCAAAAATTAATCCTCCTACGTCTTAAGCCTTCAAATTGATTAGCAAAAACAAAATTAAATTGGCTTGTTTTGGAGCCTATGATTTTTATAGTCCTTAAAAAATTCCCACTTGGTGGATATTAAATTTCTGAATCGACCATTACCAATTTACCATATTATATAAAGTCCACGAGTCAGATGGTACCTACCCGACACTAATACAACGCCCTCCCAACGGCTACCCTTTTTAAATAAACATGATCAAGCAAAGTCCCTTTCTTGCTGCCATCATTGCTTAGCTGTTTCTACCATAAGCAAATTGGTATGATGAAAACCGAACACAAACTTCGGGTACAGGAATAAACACTCTTAACCTCTTGAGCTGCAGGCCTCTTGCATATCTTACCGAGATTACATTGAACTTAATACGGTTTGATTCATTTTTTAATCTGCCTGCGTTTGACAGACCGTTGAAGAATTGAAGTAATTTACTGCTGCAAGAATGAAAGTTTCATGACAAAGAAGAGACAATGTTTGGTGCAGGGAATCTTTAGATAGCCCGAAATCAACGATACCACAGTTTTTGTTTATAATAATCTTGTTTTGATGACCGCAGACCAGCATATGCTTGTAAAATGGTTCAAAGGAAAAATAAACACGCGTAACGCTGACATATGAAACTATAATCTTGGTACTTTAGACGTCTTCTTTGTCATATACTGGTTGGTTTTAATGTTTGAAGTCTTGCCCAGATGGTGTTAGTGTTGATCAGTTCAGACTTGAGACTGCAGAGAAAGAAACAGTTGCTGTGTCAACTGGTTCAAAGTCATCTCGCGTAAGTAGCTGGTTTGAGAGGGATCAGCATCATCTGCTTGAGTACATAGTTCGATTATAGCTCGCTCACAGGTATATATAAGAGTTGACCCTTTTCGGGCAGCTTCTAATTTTTTGTTTGTGGGAAAAGTTTTTTAGTATGGTCGATGAAGGGATTAAGGGAAGCTCAGTGAATGATTCTTTTGTGAAACCAGAAAGCAGTCGGCAGAAGTTGATAAACGCATTGGCGATTCCAAGAAGTGAGGGGCAGGAGATGGAAGGAAGAAGGCTTTCGGACTTCTATAGGAATACAAGTGAGGAGTTGATCCTGAGATCTTATATGGAGAGCCCAGTTGCAATGCCTCTACCAACCATGGAGATACTTGGTTTTAAGAATTTGTCTCAAAACTTTCGTACTGATAGCGAGGAACTCTTCAAAAGCTGGCTCACAAATGGAGAGGCAAGCAGCCATGTAATCCTTATCCTATATACTCATTTACTTGTTTTTCTGTTTGAAAGTTTGATCATTCGTTGAATGTCCAATAGAACATCTATCTAGGTTTGAGTCAGTTAAAATGGCTCGTAATTCCCTACTAGTTATTACGGATCTCTTTGATAACTCTACAATCTGATGCTCAAATAATTGTTTCACATAAGATACACAAAATCCATTAGAAGCTGGATGATATATGGACTTGTGGGTTCTGTGCTCTGTCCCTTTCCTGATCGTCTTTTTTGTTTGATTGACATGTAACTTTTTCCAGACCAATTGCTATAATTCATCAAGCATTGCACATCGTACCAGAACACGGATGTAAGTAGTCTGCAGCTCGAGCAACCCTTAAATGGAAATCATGTGCTACGCCTTAAATACATTGTTATTTTCCAGACTGCATAGTTTTTTTTACCTTCAGACTTCCGGATCTTTGATCTTCTTTGCTTTCTAGTTATAAGCTCATAATTGCTTTGTGCATCACAGGGTTTCTACTGAAATAGCTAGCTTGCCGGGTCAGCAACCTGTCGGTATACTTCAAAAGAAAAGAAGCAATGACTGTTTGTATCCACCAATTAATACCATGCCTGATGAAATCTCAGGTGACAACAATCAAAGTTCAATCAGGTGGCTACTGCTCCCTTCTAATAAGCTGTCTTGTAGCATATACGAGTTTCTTTACACGGTGACGATAACAATTTGTCTAAGATAGTTACATTGATTTAATTTGGTCTCAATTTTTTTAGGCATGGTGTTGAACCAGGAATACAAGCTAGCGAGTTATACTTGGCTAAGGCATGTTAATATTGATTCCTTTCAGGATTCATTTCAAGGAAGCTTCATCTTGTATCTATCTGATATTTTCCTATCAATGCAGGCCTGGTTTCACAGTTCTCAACCAATGACAAGAAGCCGATCCTCTGAATTACGGTAATTTTTATACACTTGTTAATAGATAATAACCGCTGAATTTCTGTTAAACTGTCCTGTGGATGCAGTCCTTAATTTCTTATTTACTTGTATGGAGGGCACATGTCATCATCTCATTTCATTCAACGAGTATATATTAAAATGCAGGAGGAGGTATGTCGCTATGCAAAACGCTCAAATGCCAGCAGGTCTGGAAGTCATGCAGACTGCTTCAGGGAATAGCAATCTAGCAAATCAGGATTTTGCGTTTTCAAATGGTTTCAATGACCCTTCTATTTGTGAGGTCAGCAACCAATTGGCGACCTTCATTTCTCCATCGAATTCATCATCGTCCACTTTCAACACCCAACAAATGAGTGAAATGGATAAAGTTTCATCTGTGGTGAGCATGCTAAAGGGTACCTTGGAGCGCAAAAAGCTTAGCAATCAGATCAAGAAACAAAGTGTGGATGATGATAGATCCAATGGACGTTTCTCTGTTCAAGAAGTTATTGTCAACACCGGTTTTGATCAAGGGGAAAGGGATCAACTTCATGGTATGGCAGCTGGAACATTTCCAGAAGTATCCACTATCCAAGTTAACGGTCATAGAATTACACAAAAAGTTGAAGGTTCACTGGATCTTCAGATGGAAGGTTTTGTAAATATCACAAACCCAAATCCCGTAAGCAGGACTTCTCAAGAACGTTCCCAAAGTGAATCATCTGCTGCTGCACCAGTAGTTTCATCTGGTTTTGATGCATGGGACGGTCCCAGCAATTCAGGTCAAACCCTGAGCATTTGTGAAAGTTCAATCAAACGAGCTGAAAGCTCTAGATCCAAAGGTGATCCTTTTTAAGTAACTGTTCCCTTCTTATGAAAATTGTATTGCAGACTCATATCGGTGACCCTTTAGCTTTTAGAAGCCTTTGAGTTATCTTATGCAAGTTTCGATAACAAAGAACCAACATACAAAATAAATCGATTAGCCCAAGATACATAACTACCATCATGATACATCTTAAAATTGTGAAAGAAGTATGATCGGAATTATCTTTTTGTTTCCATTTACCAGAGTAAGTGAAAATTTGTACAAAATTAAAAGACTATCAGCACAAAACTGTATGCCTGTGCAGACGTTTCAGATGCACACCTTTCGTTCTCCGTTTGTGATTAAAAATGTTTATGAAGACATATCAGCACTACTAATAAAAAGTTAATTCTGGTAAGCGTCTGTCAGCGTTTCATGTAACTAAATTATATATCTTGTCGTGGAACTGCAGATGTCAGAGAACGGATAATTGGAAATTTGAAAGATGACCAAAAGGTATACTCTACTCTTGGATA
Organism: Malus domestica; assembly: GCF_042453785.1. Taxonomy (NCBI): domain Eukaryota; kingdom Viridiplantae; phylum Streptophyta; class Magnoliopsida; order Rosales; family Rosaceae; genus Malus; species Malus domestica. The sequence goes on from NC_091666.1 coordinate 1,850,525, forward strand.
TTGAGTATAGCATGTTGTTATGAAAACATCTAAAACATTTACCAAGTTTCATTTTTCTTTGTTCTTTAACTTGGCATATTTCACAGAGTGGGAAACGTTTAGAGCGCTACGGATCAGTGACATCGGCTGTTTCAGGTATCCAATTATGACTAAAACTTCATCATAATGAGTTACGGATTTCGTGTCAATGTTACCTCCATGAATAAATTAAACCAGAATGTTCTTGGTTCTTAAAGCATGCTTATGAATTGAACTTTATGAGATTTTAGAATGGAATGTACTCTGGTTGATGGGAGAAGAAAAACCAAACTCTTTTCTTATGATGTGCAACACATATAACGGAAGGTTCTTATGTTCGAGGTGAACTAGGAAGCCTTTGGACTTACCTGACATTTTTTTCCCTCATGGTATTCTCTCTAACCAAAACAAAATGTTATGCAGTAGACAAGGAGGATGCAACAAAAAAACGCAGGGTGGAGAGGTCACGGAAGTAAGTACAGCAATACCTACAATGGGGGATAGTATTGTCTTCCCCCGGAAAAACTTCTCTTCTTCGAATTTTAGATTTTCCTTTCTTTATTTCCATATTTTTGTTAACAAATGGGAGCAGATTTACTTATTTGGCTATCCATTGAATCTTAATTCCAGTTTTATTTTTTATTTTTTATTTTTTATTTTATGCACACGGGTTCGCATAAGATACGATAGCGGAAAAAACACCAGCATACATATCTCACTTACTGTCTGACGTCAAATCGATCGCATTGAAGAGTGAACTTTTCGTATTGAAGACTGTGACTTTTATTAGGAATTCTAGGAGGATTTTATGTTAAAATCAGTGAGCAGGTTCCAGTGATGCCGGAACATATCTATGTAGGCAACATGAGGCAATAGAAATTATCTAGAAAGTGGTACATGTGTTTTAGAGATGAGAAGGTTATATTTACGTTAAGTTTCTTGTCAATGTAGAATGGCGGAGGCAAAGGGAAGGAACTCAACTCCAGTAATTCCATCTGATATGCAATCTGTCTTGAAGCGGTGCGAAAATCTTGAAAAGGAAGTGCGATCACTCAAACTGAACCTGTCCTTCATGAATAGGTAACGAAACAGATTAGCTTTCATTTCCTCAGAATTTTCTACTTTGATGTTTCCGCGTATGAAGCAACTTTTTTGTTCTTTCACTCAAGTCACATTATGCATACAACCGTTGAATATCCGTATCTAAGACGGAATGGTGCAGTTGTTTGCTAAAGGACATAAACTTTCTAGTTGTATTAATCAAGATTTTTATGGTTCAGAAAACTTGCTGTCGTTAGAGCTTCTAACTAGCTTCTGTTAATAGGTTTCGTTGGTCCGAAACTTAGTTAAACCTCTCGGTTAAGTGCTAGAGCTAGTGAATTGTCGAGCAAAGTCTTTGGAAAGTATTGCCAGTTGGATCAAATCAACTGACAGGGTCTTTTTGGGAGCACGAAAGCTTTTGGTTTGACTGCTAGAAACACGCCTTCGTGTTCTATCTGAAATTTTATTGATTATCTAAGTGTTGCATTGTTTCAGGAAGGATTCTGAGCAGACTAAGCAGATAGAGGAGTTGCAGAAGCAAAATGAAGATCTAATGGATGAAAAAGAACGGCTCGTAGAGGAGATAGAGAGAGTCCTTTCAGATACTGGCAATGTTTGAAACTCATCAACTTCTGGATCTTGAGAATTTATACAGGTTCAATGAGGAAGACAAAGGAAGCAGACAAATGTCAATGCTTGATGCACAGTAAATTTATATATATAACTAAGCTACTTAGATGTTCCTCCCGACTTTCACAAAGCGGGGAGTCTTGTTAGCTTAGGGTTGCCCTTTTTATATAACCAAGTGGAGTTGGACATGGTCCCGACCAATCACCACAAAATGATAGGATACTTGTAACTAATTCATCTCATTCCTTCCAACTTCATTTCTTACTTCAACATGCCTTGAATCTAGAGAATTAATTTATACAGTCCAGTCCTAGTGGCAGGTATATAATCATATAACTACATAATGATTCACAAACAGCAAGAAATTACACATAACCCGAAATTCTACCTTTGTATTAAGCTTTTAATTACAAACCCCTTCAGTTAATACACCTACAGTATACCCTTCGCTAGTATATAACAAAAACAGTTCAAAAAACAACAGCTTCAGACCGTATCACGTTCGCTGGTGTTATTACAAATAGGTAAAACCCACATCTTGTATATTTCCGTAAGAGGCAGGATATTAACAATCATTTTGGAATTTGGAGGGAGGGATAGTGGATTTTTGCATCTCATAAGCAACCGAAATAAACAAGAGTAAGTGAAAGAAAACAAAATATGTGAAAATCATTTTTCACATTTTAAACTTTTCATCCAAGACGAATCAACAATCACTAGGTAAAGTGTTCCTTTGTGGGTCTTAAACAGACGAGTGACTCTTGAAAGAACCACTGATGTTGAGTGACTCTTGAAAGAACCACTCATGTTCCTTTTTCAAAAAGATTTACCGAGTAACCAATCATTAACTTCCATAACATCTAGTGTGTAAACTTTTGTCTACAAATTTAAGCTCCCTAGCATTATTTTACCAATAGTGTGAAAGGAGAAACCAAAGGGGTGCAAAACTTTGAGACGGCCTAAAGAATTATTCCATAAAGCACATCTGTCACAGAAGGTACTTCTCAACAACAGTGCGGCCAAACTTATCTTGAACATCCTTTCGAGTTTCAATCTGAAAATTCACATACAGAGACACAAATTAAACTCAATGAATTTAAGAAAATCCAACACACCCGATAAAGTGACTACTGACCGCATTAAGGGATTTGAAGAGAGCCTTGACTGTGTTATAAGGATTCCTTGAGCCTACAACCTGACAAGTGTGTGGAGGTTAGAGCAACAAACCAAATTGCAGGAACCACCCCTCTTAAAATGGATTTCTTTCAAAGTCAATACCTTAGACTTAACATTTTTGAAACCAGCTAAGTTTAGAATGGTTTCAACAGTTCTTCCTGCTTTCATACCTGTCCTAGTGGGTGCAGGCCAGAGATACACCTGATACGAATTACAGGTTAAACGTAGGCTCTATATCAAGGGAAAAAACAAGAAAAACACAAGAATGAAAGAATGCCACTACAAGGACAAAAAACCAGTACACCACAATGAGCCAATCACCTTTGTTTTTTTATAACTTGTTTGTATTGCATGCGCAATTGTATGCTCCTCGTGTCGTTCAATGTAGTGGAGATTCTGAAAGCATTTCTCATATGCCTGATTGTTGTAAAATCATCAGTACATAGACAAGAAAAGAAAAGAAAAACAGAAGAAGAATAAATTGATAAACTTGTTCATGTCTATGCTCAATAGTAGAAACAATTACGACACCCTTAATTATTTCAATCAGAAGAAAACAGTCCCAACAAGATTGCTTGCTCCAAAATCGAAGAGGCACCGTCTTCCGAATCTCGAGAGCCAGACTCCCAACCTTTACTCACATTCGAGAAAACAGTCCCAACAAGATTGCTTGCTCCAAAATCGAAGAGGCACCGTCTTCCGAATCTCGAGAGCCAGACTCCCAACATGACTACTTTCTCAAAATCGAAGAGAGGGTAAAGGAACAGTACCATTGCTGGATAATTGGAAAGTCCCTGTGTGTCAACCTTTGTGCTTCGTGGCAAGGTAGACTAGCAAACATGTCCAACCTTTACTCACATTCGAGACAACACTCCCAACAAGATTGCTTGCTCCAAAATCGAAGAGGCACCGCCTTCCGAATCTCGAGAGCCAGACTCCCAACATGATTACTTCCTCAAAAATCGAAGAGACACTGCTCTCCGAATCTCGAGAGTCAGACCCCCAGCATGATTGCTTTCTCAAAAATCGAAGAGGCATCGTTCTCCGAATCTCGAGAGCCAGATACCACAGACCACTTTTTCAAAGTGCTCTGACAGAGTTAAAACATGTGAAACTGGCAGCTCCCACTACCGTGCTATGACCAAGCAGGGTAAAGGAATAGCATTACTACTTGTTGTTAGGGAGACTCCTATATATGTCGACCTCCATCCCCAACGGACAGGCAGACCTGCAAAAATGCTCAACCCTTCATCATATCTGAGAGGGCACTCCCAACAAAGCCTTTCGAAATATTCAGCTTTCTTTCCCCCCGATAATACCTCTGCAAACAAGCTATACTAGAGCAAGAATATCTCATATCATCAGGGTTAAAAGCAAGAGTATCCCATATCATGCTTTTTCCCTGTTTTTTCTTTTGGCCTTGTTTTTACCTGCAAGACAAGGAGAAAGAGAGCAATCAGTCAGTACTTGGAATCAAGCTTCCAGCCAGGAACTGACTGCCTGGAACCCCTTACCTGATTACTTACCTGGCATTGCTCTCGAGTACTCATCTTCATCATCTTATGTTTCCAGGGAAGATTCCGCATCTGCTTGAGGAACAGATAGGGCAAGTGCGAAGGATACAAGGAAGCATGTGGAGACAAGCGTAACAGCACACGTGCCGATACATCCATTACTCTGTCAAAAGCAAAAGTATCCCATATCAGCAGGGTGGAACGTACTCTAGATTTGATGGACTTGTTTTGACCCTCAAATTCTTCAGTCGGCCTTATACTCTGGAGGAAACCAGAAAACCCTCCAGCTCAGTTCAAGAATAAGCCTGTGGAAAGTTACTTCTTCAAAAGCAAAAGTATCTCATATCATCTCTTCTCATTTTTCTTCTCTTTATCCTTCATGCTGCTGCAAGATGGGGAGAAGGTGAACAATCAGTCGGAGCTCTGATTGCTTACCTTGTCTGTCACCTCTTTCAGCAGACCCCCTAGCTCGGCGACTTGGGGGACTCCTACTACATGGTTTGTATCGCGCTTGACCAAGCCTGAAACTACAAGTAAGCTTCAAGTGAAATTGATACATTACCTTGTGCATCTCCACCAGTTAAAGATACCACCCCTGGATGGAGGAAGAGTACTTCCAGAGAAGATGCCACATCTACCTATGAGACAGATAAGGCAAGTCAAGACGACACCACACTCCGATACTTAGAAGTTTCGTGATTACGAGATCATTATCCCACAATATTTCCTAATGTCATTTGTACTAAATCATTCACTCGTACTCACTAAAGGAGAGCTTGAACCTATGTACTTGTGTAAACCCTTCACAATTAATGAGAACTCTTCTATTCCGTGGGCGTAGCCAATCTGGGTGAACCACGTACATCTTGTGTTTGCTTTCCTATCTCTATCCATTTATATACTTATCCACACTAATGACCGGAGCAATCTAGCGAAGATCACAAAAAGCGACCGTTTTCGTTACCTAGGATCTATCTTGCAAGAGAACGGAGAATTAGATGGAGATCTCAACCATAGAATACGAGCTAGATGGAAAGAGTGCATCCGGCGTGTTGTGTGACCGTCGTAGGCCACTGAAGCTCAAGGGAAAATTTTATAGGACGGCAATAAGGCCAGCGATGTTGTATGGCAGAGAATGTTGGGTGGTGAAGCATCAACACGTACACAAAATGGGTGTAGCGGAGATGAGGATGCTTCGTGGGATGTGTGGGCACACGAGAAAGGATAAGATTGGGAATGAGGATATCCGAGGTAAAGTAGGAGTAGCCGAAATTGTAGGAAAGATGAGAGAAAATCGGCTCTGGTGATTTGGACATGTGCAAAGAAGGCCGACTGACGCTCCGGTTCGAAGATGTGACTACGGGACAGAGGTTCAGGGCCGAAGGGGTAGAGGAAGACCTAGGAAAACTTTGGAAGAGACTCTAAGAAAAGACTTAGAGTACTTGGATCTAACGGAGGGCATGACACAAAATCGAGCGCAATGGCGTTCTAGGATTCATATAGCCGACCCCACTTAGTGGGAAAAGGCTTTGTTGTTGTTGTTGTTGAGAAGAAAAACGAACCCTGGTCATATGTTTCACAAAGACAATTGCCGGTACAGAGAAAAAATGGATAAACTTGTTCAATCTATGCTCAATGGTAAAAACACATAAAGCACCCTTAATAACTTACTTCAGAATAAAAGGAAACCTATTTACAGTAAGTTCATAATCCAGACATGCGAGGCAAAGAACTTAGCTCAATTGGTACTGTTCAAATTTTTTCAGTCCATAATTTTACAATCATTCTGGAAGAACGCAACAAAAGTGAAAATCATCAACAATCTAACAAGGATAGTTATTGCTACACATGTCGTCCTAGTAACAGAAAACCTGGTCATACTTCCTCAGTTGTTTTATTAAACAACACATCTTCATTTACAGATGGCCATTTTCATGGGGGTGCATTTTCATAATAGAGATGAAAACCAACAAAAAATGGGTGTACTTAACCAAAATAGGAATGGAAGACATATGTTGCATGGATGTAGATTCAAGAATCAAGATGTATAATATGATACAATACAATACAATGACATGACAGCACATCAAAAACTAGAATGTGATCATCGTGCCCTTCACATTGTAAACTACCACTAGATCTATTTTATTCCAAAAATAATTTCCATCACTGTTTAAAATCACTTATAAGCATTTTTAGGGTAGTATTCAACAAGGCAATAAGCACGTATTATGGTGGTATCGGTCTCGAATATGGTTTTAGAGTATATGTGACCCTTGGACAACAAGGGTGAGAAACACCACTGCCAGTTATTGCGAACTGCCCACATTTATATCTTCAATGTGTATTATCTGTTATTTATAGTCTTTTCACCAATAAAAGCATTTTTATTCTATTATCTGTGACCATTAAGACATAAAGTTGTAAGAGTTGAACTTTACTAAGCCTATCTTGTAAAAAAAAATAACAACAATAATGATAATCATAGTAATAATAGTAAGATAGCAATATCAGACTATACCAAGATATATCCAAAAACAACCAATGAACTTATCCACATGAGATCCATCTAAAATAATCAGTTCAATGGATATTACTTTGATCACAACGGTCACATCTAATATACTCAAACTATAAAAAAGTAACACAGCAATTACGCATAGATGTGCAAACTAGATCATGATAAATCAACATATAAAAATATATATGTTTAATTCTTCTCAAAAAAATATATATGTTTAACACTGTGCAAGACATTGGAACTCTGCAGTGTTCATAGACCACACATACCTTCTGAAGAGCGATAGGGACTGCTGGGCCTTTTGCTTTAGCATAACCAACAACACCATGATAATTGCCACAAGCTAATATGGCAGTGTACTTGACCACTTGCCCCCCCTATAGAGCATAAACAGAAATGTAAAAGCATTGATCTCTGTTAGGAGTCTTGAAGAGAAATCAAAGCAAAAGTTATGTACACAAAAAATAAACCGCAAGGTGGAGTACCTTTGTTACTTTACAAGTTCGGTTCACATTGATTAATTTAACATCAAACCCCTGCCAACATGTAAGGAATAAAATGGTCAAAAACATTGGTGTTTGCACACCAAAAACAAGAAATATGTTATATGTCTGCATGGGAAGCTGCAATGAAGTTCAAAACAAATAATATAAAGCTCCTCAAAGGACAAATTTTAGTAAGAATGATTAGAAAATATGGAAAAACAAAATTGTGAAGACTTCACTCAAACTTCGCAGTATAACAAGGCTAACCATATACCAAATAAATAACTCATACTCTTTCTACAAACATCATACGTAGCAGATGATATATTATACCAAAAGTGAACAGATTAGCTAACAGCAACAAAGGAAAAAAAAAAGGCAAGTCCACGAAAGATGCACAAATATTTTTAAAAACTATAGCAAGCATAAAAACATGGGAAAGAAAATGGGAAAGTTGCATCAAAACTAACCCAGAACAATTGTTCAACTTATAAATACTTATGACAATTATTTTGTCAGTTGTCGCTGAATTCTGAACTATAAACATTAAAAAGTCTAACTTGATGACACATGCACTTACTTTCCTGTAGAGAGGTCTCCTCTTCTTCTCTGTCAAATCATTTCTTTCCTCTGCTAGGTCTCTGATCTCTTCCTCTAGAACCTTACCCTTCTTCCCGAATGTATGATCTAACTCTGCTAGCTTCTCTTCGAGTTTTTTGTCAATGGCATTAAGCTTCTCTAACAGTATGTCATCTTTCTCCTTCATGTCATTAAATTCTTCTTCGTTGTCGTCGTCAACTCCTTGTATAATTTGCTTTTGTTTTTCAAACCCAGCATGTTCCAATAAATCAACTGAGGGCTCCACTTGCTCATGTTGGATGACTCCATAATTGGCAGGATTGTTTGGATCGTAGGCTTCCTTCCACTGCACCAATCTCATAGCCCTGTTTAGTTTCTGCTGGAGGATGAATTTGTCCTTTCCCTCAGCTACTTTGAGACGGTTCATCAACTCACCAATGACCCTATATTCGGGGCGAAGGCGGAAATGTTTTTGCTCAAACTTGTCAATTTTATTCATCCATTTATAAGCATCATCAAGTGTCTCTGTCATGTCATGTCAGAGAATGCAAATGCAACGTAAGTAAACAAATATTATATCCTGGACTAGACTAGCACACAAATACATACAAAAACCATCATTATGTCATGTTTTTGGGTACCTGGAGTCGAAAATTTTCACCCACAATTTCTATTTTTTCTATTTCAAAAGCAATTGGAATAATTAATACCAAAGAAAAAAAAAAGCACATTGTTGAAAAAGCAGGGAAATGGGCAAATTACCAGCCTCGGTGAAGTTGTTGAGCAACTCCTCGTGGCGTGTGAACTTCCTCTGAAACTCATCAAACCTCTTCTTGACGGCATCAGGAGTGAACCTCTCATCGTCTTCGTCACTATCGGAATCGGTGGGCTCCTCGTACAAGTTCAAGTCTCCGGTGTCCTTGAGCTTCTCCTTCTCGAGCTTCTCGATCAATGGCATAACGCCCATGTAGTCCTCCTCATCTTCTCGGTCAATGTCTTTGGTGTCCAGCCCCACCCTCTTCCTCTGCTCTCGTTCTCTCTGCTTTTCTCTCTCCACCTCCGCCAGAAGGTCTTGGGCCGCTCTGGATGACACTGTTGAATAAGGGATCTTGCTAGAAAACGACCATTTCGGTGGCTGAGGGGTGGCGGGAAAGTGTGGCCGAGTGGAGATTTTCCGGGCCAAGGGGAGTGGGGCTTTGCTGGGTTTCTTAATGCCTTGTTTCACGATGAGACGTGACCACGAGAAACCTTGTGATTTGCTCATTGCTGCTGCTGCTTGTTCGAAATGGGAGAATTCCCTTCCGAAAATATTCGATTCGATGGAAACCAAACCAGACTACCAAAGTGAGAAAATGAGACAAGTCTTCAATTAGGGTTTTGGCGTTGCAAATTTACTCTAGTGCCTCCTGTTTAAATACACATTTAAACATGAATTGTTAATTAAAAAAATAATAATAAAGTAAATTGTAGCTATGGATATTTGTTTACTTGCGTTGCATTTGCATTATCTGACATGACATGACAGAGACACTTAATGATGTTTATAAATGGATGAACAAAATTGTGAGCAAAAACATTTCCGCCTTCGCCCGAAATATAGGGTCATTGGTAGGGGTGGTTCGGGTCGGGATCCCGAACCGAAACTCCTTTCCCAAATCCCAAACCAAAACATTTAACATTTCGGGATGGGATTTTATATCCCAAAACCGAACCGAAAATGTGCATTTCCCGAAATTCGGGATTCCCGAAAGTGTTTCGGGATACTTCGGGATTGGTTAAAAACAAACCATCATTCCATCGGAGGAGGTATCAAATGAACTCAAAACACTACAGATGACTAGTAAGCCAGAGAACATGTGCCGCATATAAATGTGAACAAAGAACCCTCACCAATAGACTTAAACACATTATCCATAAATTAGAAAGTAATAGATTGGTGGGGTGGGTTTCATGTATCTATTTTGCAGAATATATAATAGAGTGGACCTCCTGGACAATAATTCGACTTAAAGACTAGAAAGTGAATTCAGATAAAAAATTAAGGAGACAATGACCATATATAATTTACTCAGATATTGGTAGGTAGAAACTGGCCTGATTCAAGAGGCCGGTGATGGCTGCGCGGCGGTGGATTGGAGCTCCGGCTGCGGCGCTTCGTCTACTTCCACTTTACTCTCCATCCTCCTCCTCTGTGCTTCTCCGTTGCTGTCGCTTGGTCGCTTGGCACAAGCGGCGGATTGCAGAAAACGCCTTGGAGTTGGACAGCTATAAGTTATAACTTTGGCACCCTTTCTCTCAGCTTGAACAATGGCTTCCTCAATCAAGCTATTGATGGCCGAGACTGTTTGTGAGAGTGTGTGTGAGGGAGAGACTGAGACTGTGAGTGAGAGCGGAGCGCAGAGAGTGAGCGAGAGTGAGTGAGTCCGAGAGATCTGATCACCAACCTAATAAAATGACCTAACTAATGGACGGTTGGATTAGATTTTAACAAACCCAATGGTTCAAGTAATTTCTAATTAAAAATTAAAAATTATAAATAAATAAATATATATAATAATCGGTTCGCCTGTCAAAGTGACAAGGGAAAGACTTAAGTAATCAAAAGTTTTAAACCAATCAAAAAGTCAATGTAAAAACTTGAAGATGCCAAATAGTTATAGTCCGGATAAAGCTTTTCCGAATCGAATTGAAATTATGAAAATCCTAACTAGCTCACCTCTACAAATAAACTGCCGCAAACACGAAGCCAATGTTATTAATGCATAGCCGGATAATCCCAACATAGCTCTTTGCCCAATAACTGGAACCAATGGCGTCAAAACTGAAACACAAAGCACAACTGCTAATTACAAAAAAAGCACTTATTCAAACTCAACAAACTGATACAAACACCAATTGGGTATGCTTGAAGTTCGGAAATTGCCAAATGGGTAAGCTCAAATTTCACAAATTGCCAATTGGGCAAGCTCAAAGTTCACAAATTACCAATTGGGTAAAAGCTTTAAGTTCAAAATATGTCATTTTGGTAAGCTCAAGTTTCACAAATTTCAAATTGGGTAAGTTCAAAGTTCACAAATTGCCAATTGGGTATTGCTTAAAGTTCACAAATTGCAAACTGGATATTGCTTGAAACCATAGAAACCAACAAATTTCCCAAATGGTATTACCGAAAGCTGATAATCTGAGCCTAACCTGTGCGGGATAAGAACGACATGCAAAGAGGAAGAAGGGGAAAGAAAGCGTAGGTCTGCTCGTACTCGTAGCCATACTCTACAATCCAAACAAAGTTGACACTGTCCCATACAATGCTGGACTCGATAGCCAAAGCCAGGGAATGAAAGAGAACATTTTTTTGTGAGGGGATGGTAGATAGGCAATCGGGATTAATGGAGGCGGATGTGTCATAGGAGGACAAGAGTGTCCGCCATAGGAGGATTAGAGTCAGGACTGGATTGTTGATCTCATCACTGTGGCTGCATGGTGGAGTTTCGGTGAGAATTTGGTCGGAGGCATTTGGGTTTGGTTACAGAACTCCTATCCGCTCGGAGAAGAGGAACTGAAATGATCGGGGGTCTATGCAATTTCACGGACACCACTAATACGTAAAAATATGTGCCTTCCTTTCATACAAAAAAATATTTATTTTCACACATAAGATATCAATAAAATTATATTTAGAAAAATACTTCAAACTCAATAATTTAGAAATATAGAATAATTAATTTATTTTGTATCAAGAGAAGGAAACTAAAAAACTTCGGGCTTACAACTAGATAGATTATGAGTTTTATTTTTCATCTGAACTTTTAAAGTGTTTTTGTATAAATCGTGAGTTATTTTTTCTTATTTACTAACCTCGTCAATATAAGACCCAAAAAAATATTAATGTTTTGAGTCTTTAAGGATATGTATAAGTAATGAATGAACACTAAATTAAACATTTTGATGACACGTAATATTATTTGCAAATTTGGTCTAAAAATTTAGTATGTGCATTACTCTTTGCTGAAGATTAGACTTGAATTGGAATGAATATTTAAAAATAGCAACTCACATAGCTACTAGCTAGTAAATAAATTAACAACCAAACAAAAATTTGTAAAAATTGAAAAAAATAACCATTGCTTCTAATTAAACTTCTTGATCATTTAGCCAGATTTTATAAATTTATATTGTTATGAAAATAAATTTTTAAAAATTGGAATGTAAATAAGCACACATAGTGCTTTGAACCTAAGACCACCTCATTGCCAGATTTTATAAATTTATATTGTTATGAAAATAAATTTTTTAAAATTGGAATGTAAATAAGCACACATAGTGCTTTGAACCTAAGACCACCTCATTCATTTTAAACAACAAAACCACCAGTTCTAGTTAATTTTCTTTGTCACTAAACCAAATTTTATAAATTTATACTCTTATAAAAACATATATAAATATACCTAGGGGTGGATTTTTTTGCCAAATTGCCGTGCCAACCGAATTGCCAACCGTGTCATACCGATTTTGTGCCAAATTTTTTGTACCAATCGGTAATGGTACGGTATTGTACCGTACCGAAATTTTATGGTACGGTATTGGTAATGGATACCATTACCACGGTATTACCGTATCATACCGAAAATACAATATATTATATAATTTATAAATTATATAATAGATTATTATGTAACACATATTTATAATATTCCAATAATTTGAAAATAAAACCCTACTTATATTAGCATTGTTGTTAGTGACTTTGATCTTTTGAAATTGTGGAAATCAAACACAAAAAAGTTCCTAAGTCTTTCACTAATAGCCAAAATATCTTTGTAACCCCCACTTCTACTGTTGCTAGTGAAAATGCATTTAGCCTAGGGAGGAGGGTTGTGGACCCTTTTAGGGTATCCTTGACTCCTAAAATAATGGAGGCACTAGTGCGTACTAGTGGTTGACTTAGGGCAGATGAAGTAAACTTCTACAAGGAACCAACGGAAGATATGCTTCAATTTTACTAGGAAATGGAAGAAGAGAAAACAAAAAAGATATGCTTCAATTTTTTTAGTAAATTTGTTATTAAATGGTTTTCAACTTTAATTCTTCTTGCTACTAATTAATATGTTTTCTTTGTTTGTAATATAGGCTTGACACAAACTCAATCTTCTACAAGTTCAATGCCTCCTCCAAAAGTTTCGACATCTCAAGTTTGAATAACTGATCAATGAATTCTCCTTTTTGAAGTTTACTTCCAATTTTCATTTGGTTTGAAACTTTAATTTCTATTTGAATTGTTAACTTCTATTTGTTTTGGTTCGTAACTTCTATTTGGATTGTAAGCTTAATTTTCATGATGAATCTTGATGCATCATTTGAATTATTATGTGTGTGAATTGTGAATGATGAATAATAGATGAATTTAATCTATAATGTATGAGATAAAGGTACAAAAAAAAGTTTTGCCCTTGAATTGGGTTAAAAAAACAAAAATAGATTTTGTCCCAAAACAAAATGGCAATTACCATTGCCATACCATGCCAACCGAACTTTTGGCAATACCGAACTTCGGTATATCGAAAGTTTGGTACGGTAATGGTAATAGATTTTACCAAACTTCGGTTTGGTACGGTAATTGGTACAAGGGTTTTGGTACGGTAACCGTACCGAACCCGCCCCTAAATATACCACCCTAATAATTTTGGCACCCCCAATTTTTTTGGGCCCCGAACGGTCGCCCTACCCGCACTGGACCTAGGCCGAGCCTGCCGCTAATTTACAGTTGCATATTCAATAAGAACACCAGATGCTCGCAATGGGTTGCTCCGCCTCTCTTCCAGGTAAATCTGCATGTAAAGTCAGATCCTTTTATACCCACTCCAACCCTGGGCTAAAACCTATAATTCCCCTTTTTTTTTCTCCCAAAACCCAACTCAACCCATGGCCTAAAACTAACTTAAAACCTAAAACTCATCCCAGGGCCAAATTCCCCCTAGAATTTAGCCCAAAAAATGGTGTGGGCACCACCAGCTGGACCCACCCACATGGGCATGTCCTACAAAATTTATTAAATCCAACGGCTGATATCGAATATAATAAAATCTAACAGTAAAAAAAAAGATCTAACGATCCAAATTTAAATCCAACGATTAAAAAAATAAAAAAATTATTATTTAACTCAAAATTCACCCAAATTTAGTGATTTTTTAATGTTTATCGGAATTTAAATATTTTTAGATTAAAATGTTTATAAAATTAAATTATGATAGTGTACATAATTTTTTTTAAATTACTTTAAAAGACAAAATTAGCCTAAATTTATTCTTTAATAATCTCGGGCTAAAAAATTTAGGCTATAAGGGTTGGAGCAGAAAAACTGTTTCTGGGCTAAAACCTAAATTTTATGGGCTAAAAATTTTAGGTTTTAGGCTAAGGGTTGGAGATGGTCTTAAGGATTTTTTTCGAGTAAATTGCGGCAATCCCTCAATTTTAACTTAAACAATGATCCATCAACAAAGAATTCATTACCATTGATCCATAAACTCATCAAAACGTGAAGCAATTGTCCCTTAACTAAAAATTCATTACTAATGGCCCTCAATTTTAATCCAATTGGAAAAATAGTCTCTCAACTTTAACCTAATTGTAGTAATGATCCTTCCAACCTAACTCATTTTGACAAAATTTTGACGAAGTTGACGAAAAGGAACATAGCTACACGTTTTGATGAGTTGACCAATGGTAATGGATTTTTAGTTGAAGGATCATTGTTTCAATTTGATTAAAGTTAAGGGACCATTGTTACAATTTACTCATTTTATTTCTAGGATTTTACCATTTCAATTCGATCACATTGAAATTTTCATATGAGTCCTCTTTATTTGGTCTATTTCCTTTTTCTAAGCTCCACGAAATTGAAATGATAGAAATAGAGGGGGTTGTTTGTTTGCTTAATTAGAATTTGAGTTTCATACATTATTTGCCTTTAAATTTTGCAGGAAAAAGGAATATGCAAATGCATATTTAATTATACAACTTTACCTAGTCTATGTCCATACATTATCAATTGTTGAATTTTATGTTCATCTCCTCGGGTGGTGTTAGCCATAATATCTTTGATGGATAAAGGATTATCATGTCCCTGCCATCTTAAGTTTGTACATGATAAATTTTTTTTTTCTTTTTGATATGAACTTGAGATGCAGGACATTAAAATATTCTGAAGTGTCAATAAGGTTTTCGGTTTTACGAGAATAGCTTCAAAAAAAATTAAAGAAGTGTGCGAAATGTGACATCCCACATCGCCTAGGAAAGTGGATCATGTAAGCCTTATATGTATATTCACATCTCTACCTAGCACGAGACTTTTAGGAGCTCACTGGCTTCGGTTTAGCGAGTTTACGCGAGAGCAATCCCATGATAGGTGACCCACTGAGAAGTTCTCGTCTGAGTTCCCAGAAACAAAATCGTGAGGGTGTGGTTGGGGCCCAAAGCGAACAATATCATGCTACGGCGGAGTCGAGCCCGGAATGTGGTGGGGGCCCTGGCCGGGATGTGAGACGAAAAGTTTTTGAATTTATATCATTCGATTCTTTTAGGCATCAAGCAGCACATGTCCACGCCGAGATACCCTCAAGGCAAATGGCAGGCCGAAGCATCCAACAATACAATCATTGACTGCCTCAACAAATCCCTCATCGACAAGAAAGGAAAATGGCCAGATGAACTCCCTGGGTGTCTATGGGCATATCGCACCACCAAAAGACGAGCAACCGGTGAGACTCTTTTCTCTTTGGCATTTGGTTCGGAAGCAATCATTCATCCCAACATCATCGTGCCAAACATCAGCACTTTATTGCCAAGCATTGAGCAGAATAGTAAGGAGATGGCCACAAGCTTAGGTCTAGCAGAGGAGAAGCGCGAGCAGACCATCACCCGTATTGCAGCCTACCAGCAACAACCCATCTCTAGCTATAACAAAAAGTCCAAGATCCGGCAATTCCAACCCTGAGATATATTCCTAAGAAAGGCCTTCATCACTGCCCGTAGAGAAGGCTCTACAAAGATGGATCCCATGTGGGAAGGTTCGTACAAGATCAGCATAGTAGGTGGCAAGGGTAATTACACTATCGCCACCATGAACGACAAAGAGATCGAGAAGCAATGGAACGCCTACAACTTAAGGAAGTACCAGGTGTAACCTCCTACTATATCAAGACCTGACGACTCAAGCAGCTCAATGGGCAATACCTCGCAAGTCGAGGGCTATCCAGTTGTTATGCATTCTGTTACAGCTAAGTTATTCGTTCGTTTCACTCATTTTTCAATAAGGAATTCAAAAGTAATTGACAACTTGGCTCGACTACATGTCTACAATAACTTATCTCTCCTGCACTTCAAAAGAAGATTGCGCCATTCTTAGGGACTCAATGCAGGAATTGCACCTCTAAGGGACCAACCATGCTCTCCAAAGTGGGAGGATAAACTTTACACTCCGAATATCCAGACGTGGATGAGCCTGGTAGCCCTAGTATAACTAGATACACAATGGCTTGTGCCAGCATTCCTAGAAATAGCCACAATGGTCTTTTTCAAAGCTTAGCTAACTTAAGGATTTTGGTCTCTTGGCCTAATCCGTGTGGAACCAGGCTCTAGAGACAGAATGGGCACGTTACGCAGTACACCCAATGGACAACTGCCCTGGAAACCTAAAGCTGCTACCTAGTGCACTAAGGTAGCCTACGATTTTTGGAAGACTGCCTACGGCTTGTCCTTCGAGCAATAAAGCCATGCTAGACTTATACAACTGCACATTCTTGTGAAAGGTTAAACAAGCTAGCGTGCATATACGAAGTTTTATCCATTGCCGATATGCTGCATAGGCGATAAACTTCACCTCTGCTAAGCACGAAACAATCTACACCAAGTCCTAAAGTGTTGTGATACTTGCTACGCAACCTACAGAATTGGAGAAAGCCAAGGTTAACAACTTAGTGGTTACACGGACTTGTCTGCTTCTATAAGTAAGACATCTAGCTGCTGACCCTATGGCTAACAACTTTGTGAAATTCTACACCAGCACCTACGACTGCATAGACTACGCAGCCTGTTTGCTTATAAAAAAGTAGCATGCTTGCTAATGGTCTATAAAGTCTAAAGGTTAGGGCATGAACAAAATAAGCAAAGATTGAGAAAAGTGAAGGAAACAAGTTTATTAAATTTTCTAGCAAAATTGATAAACAACTAGTAAAGATCGAATGAGTTCAAGCAAAACAAAAGCAACAAGGAAAACAAAGAAAATCCTAAAGGCAACTTAGAAGACTACTCTTCAGCAGCTTGGACATCCCACGACTACTTGGTCGCCACACCTTCAGTAACCGTGAAACCCTCAGCAGCGGCATCATCTGGTGCTTCACCCCCAGCTGCCCCAGCCTGGGTACTAACCTCTCCAACTACTTCACCAATAGAAGATTCAAAGGTAAATATGAGCAAGTCTTCTAGAGAAATAGAGAAGGTCTCGAAGTCTTTACCAGAAAATTCAAAGTCAGACGGCTGCCCAAAGAGATGATCTACGTAACCCAGCTTGTAGAAATCGGCTTGATTCTAAGTAAACGAAGCCTCGAACATAACCTTCTCACCTTTCAGCTGCTCATTCTCCTCGAGCAGACAAACACGAACCTGTTGCAACTCCTCTACTTCTTTCTTCAGATTGTCGTTGATCTTCAGGGCACCTTGGAGTTCCAACACTTGAGGCTCAAGCCTATCAATAACCTTTTTGAAGTGGATCACTTGGTTGTAAACAGCGATCAGTTCTTCATCCTTTACATAAGTAGCGAGCGGAATTCTGAGATGGATCGCTCAAGATCTTGAATTTGAGGTATGTAACACTCGACCTTCTTATCTGCACTTTCATACTTTACTTGGATCGCGTCAAGCCTAGTCTTCAAATCCACGATATCTTGGCAAACAGTCTCAAGCTGCAGAGAAGTGGGGGCAGATACATTAGACCTTTTTAAAGCAGCAAGCTCAGATTCCAATTTCTTGACTTTCTCGGTCGAGGAATAAGCTTCGGCTGCCACAGTTCTTGCCATTTCATTGGCAGCTTTGGTATCTTCTTGATCAAGAAGCATAGACTCGGCTGCCAGAATTGTCATTTTTTGCATCATGGCTAGTAAAGCAGTCATTCTGTACTCGGTCATATGCTTCGCAAATGAGCTCGGGCCAACAATCCATTTGATACCATCAACAAACTTAGCACATACATCCATGTCCTCAAGCAAATATGATTTCAGAAGCACACAAATCTCAGCAACTTTCCTAGAAATAGACTTGGTGGATTTCTTATGACCGCCAGCACGAGAAACCTCATTCTTCTCAATAGATGAGGTGGTTTCAGCAGCAAATGGGATAATTTTTTGTGTCAATTTAGCAGGTAGGGGCATTTTGTCACTCTTCATATTACTTCGTCTTATACAATGATATTCTGATAAGGCGAGGTGGCTTGAGGCCAAGCCACAATGACCTAATTAATTACAACTAAGTATCGAATTTAATATAAATGTTAAATCATTCTCGTCATTTATGTGAGTTGAAACTGAGAATCATCACGTGTAGTACATATGCTTTTAATAACTTAGAATTCTTCTAGTTCTTCGTGGCGTTTGTCTAATTGGGTGCTTGAGTTGATTTCATCGAAGCCACTTTTAAACCATAAAAAGTTAACGAAGAAACTTAAATTAAACTCCATAATCCTATATTAATAAGTTAAATTAGTATAAGATACGAAATTTCTCGAGCAATGCATGCAAGACTTACAACTTGATTTGGTTTTCTGAAGAAAAATAAATAAAAAATTGAAAAGAGGGAACACTAAACACCAAGGGGTAAAATAGAGAACTAATGGATTGCAAGTAGAAAATTGCCTTGGTGGATAGGATCTTCCTCTTCAAAGTTAAAACCACTCCGTCCCGATTTCAAACAAGTTAATTAAGTGTAAATTATCCTATTATTTGCAAGGAAACAAAATAATAAATTAGTAATTGCTTTAAAAAAGAGAGAAAATTAGACATTTTGCATACAGAAAAGACACTTGGTGTGCAAATATAGAGAGAGTGAGGTGGCAATTAATGGTGCGCATGGAGTGACCCTTGGCTATTAATGGAGGTTTGGGATACATGACACCATACATTGGAAGATCAATCTCCAGAGTTGTGCTTTGGTTCCGAACCTGGTCTTATGTGTAAACTAATCAATGAGCACATACTCTGTGTGTGAACAATTTCATTTTATTTATTTTTATGAAAGAGTGTGATTAGTTTTTAAAATTTTAAAAAGAGTATGAAAAAATAATGGTTAGATAATTTCTCTTAATAAGTGAATATTTTATCTTAATATTACATAATTATTGTTTTGTCTTTCTTATGTAAATATTGTGTATCAAAAGTGAAGGTAAAAATAGGGATATGATTGTCATTTTATCAAAAGATACAAAATTACTATTTTGCCCTCTTTATGTAAGTATTGTGTATCAAAAGTGAGGGCAAAATAAGAAAAAAATGGGCAAGTCCATATTTTATCTTAATATTACATAATTACTGTTTTGTCCTCATTATGTAAATATTGTATATCAAAAGTGAGGGTAAAATAGAAAAAATAGGGATATGATTGTCATTTTATCAAAAGATGCAAATTACTATTTTTCCCTCCTTATGTAAGTATTGTGAGGGCAAAATTGAAAAAAAAAGTGGTAAAAAGTTGATAAGGAAGGTTCTTTTAATAATAGTATAGATAAACTTAATCCCATAATATTGTTTTTATTTTTTATTTTTTAAAACTTAATTTGATCTCTACAATGGGGGATAGTATTGTCTTCCCCCGAAAAAACTTCTCTTCTTCGAATTTTAGATTTTCCTCTCTTTATTTCCATATTTTTTGTTAACAAATGGGAGCAGATTTACTTATTTGGCTATCCATTGAATCTTAATTCCAGTTTTATTTTTTATTTTATGCACACGGGTTCGCATAAGATACGATAGCGGAAAAAACACCAGCATACATATCTCACTTACTGTCTGACGTCAAATTGATCGCATTGAAGAGTGAACTTTTCGTATTGAAGACTGTGACTTTTATTAGGAATTCTAGGAGGATTTTATGTTAAAATCAGTGAGCAGGTTCCAGTGATGCCGGAACATATCTTTGTAGGCAACATGAGGCAATAGAAATTATCTAGAAAGTGCTACATGTGTTTTAGAGATGAGAAGGTTATATTTACGTTAAGTTTCTTGTCAATGTAGAATGGCGGAGGCAAAGGGAAGGAACTCAACTCCAGTAATTCCATCTGATATGCAATCTGTCTTGAAGCGGTGCGAAAATCTTGAAAAGGAAGTGCGATCACTCAAACTGAACCTGTCCTTCATGAATAGGTAACGAAACAGATTAGCTTTCATTTCCTCAGAATTTTCTACTTTGATGTTTCCGCGTATGAAGCAACTTTTTTGTTCTTTCACTCAAGTCACATTATGCATACAACCGTTGAATATCCGTATCTAAGACGGAATGGTGCAGTTGTTTGCTAAAGGACATAAACTTTCTAGTTGTATTAATCAAGATTTTTATGGTTCAGAAAACTTGCTGTCGTTAGAGCTTCTAACTAGCTTCTGTTAATAGGTTTCGTTGGTCCGAAACTTAGTTAAACCTCTCGGTTAAGTGCTAGAGCTAGTGAATTGTCGAGCAAAGTCTTTGGAAAGTATTGCCAGTTAGATCAAATCAACTGACAGGGTCTTTTTGGGAGCACGAAAGCTTTTGGTTTGACTGCTAGAAACACGCCTTCGTGTTCTATCTGAAATTTTATTGATTATCTAAGTGTTGCATTGTTTCAGGAAGGATTCTGAGCAGACTAAGCAGATAGAGGAGTTGCAGAAGCAAAATGAAGATCTAATGGATGAAAAAGAACGGCTCGTAGAGGAGATAGAGAGAGTCCTTTCAGAAACTGGCAATGTTTGAAACTCATCAACTTCTGGTTTGCAGTTAACTTCAGGATCTTGAGAATTTATACAGGTTCAATGAGGAAGACAAAGCAAGCAGACAAATGTCAACGCTTGATGCACAGTAAATTTATATATATAACTAAGCTACTTAGACGTTCCTCCCGACTTTCATAAAGCGGGGAGTCTTGTTAGCTTAGGGTTGCCCTTTTTATATAACTAAGGTTTGGTAAAACGGTAAAGCTTATTCGTAACTTTGGAAATTCTAGAGTAAGGAAGACCAAGCTGCTTGTGTTTCAATTTTTCTTCCATGATACGTCGCATTAGGTGCGAAGGTCAATTTGAAATGTATACCGCATGAAATAATTTGGGCAACGGCAAATGGAGGTTACTTCGTCTTATACAATGATATTCTGATAAGGCGAGGTGGCCTTAGGCCAAGCCGCAATGACCTAATTACAACTAAGTATCGAATTTAATATAAATGTTAAATCATTCTCGTCATTTATGAGTTGAAACTGAGAATCATCACGTGTAGTACACATGCTTTTAATAACTTAGAATCCTTCTAGTTCTTCGTGGCATTTGTCTAATTGGGTGTTTGAGTTGATTTGATCGAAACCACTTTTAAACCATAAAAAGTTAACGAAGAAACTTAAATTAAACTCCACAATCCTATATTAAGAAGTTAAATTAGTGAAAATCTGGTATAAGATACGAAATTTCTCGAGCAATGCATGCAAGACTTACAACTTGATTTGGTTTTCTGAAAGAAAAAAAAAATTAAAAAGAGGGAACACCAAACACCAAGGGGTAAAATAGAGAACTAATGGATTGCAAGTAGAAAATTGTCTTGATGGATAGGATATTCCTCTTCAAAGTTAAAACTACTCCGTCCCGATTTCAAACAAGTTAATTAAGTGTAGATTATCCTATTATTTGCAAGGAAACAAAACAATAAATTAGTAATTGCTTTAAAAAAGAGAAAAAATTAGACATTTTGCATACAGAAACAACATTTGGTGTGCAAATATAGTGAGAGCGAGGTGGCAATTAATGGTGCGCATGGAGTGACCCTTGGCTATTAATGGAGGTTTGGGATACATGACACCATACATTGGAAGATCGAATCTCCAGACTTGTGCTCTGGTTCCGAACATGGTCTTATGTATAAACTAATCAACCAGCACACACTTTGTGTGTGAACAATTTTATTTTTTATTTTTTATTAAAGAGTGTGATTAGTTTTTAAAATTTAAAAAAGAGTATAAAAAAATGATGGTGAGATAATTTCTCTTAATAAGTGAATATTTTATCTTAATATTACATAATTACTGTTTTATCCTCCTTATGTAAATATTGTATATCAAAAGTGAGGGTAAAATGGAAAAAATAGGGATATGATTGTCATTTTATCAAAAGATACAAAATTACTATTTTGCCCTCCTTGTGTAAGTATTGTGAGGGCAAAATTGAAAAAAAAAATGTGGCAAAAAGTTGACAAGGAAGGTTCTCTTAATAATAGTATAGATAAACTTAATCTCATAATATTGTTTTTTTTTAACTTAATTTGATCTCTACAGTCATGTATTGATTTTCAGAACTCCTTAGTTGCTTTTTTTTTTTTTTTTGGTAAACTGGACATTTTATTCCAGGGCCAAAGGCCAAACTAAGATACAAAGAGGTCCACCAACAACATAAGTATAAATCAAAACATTGGATCTCAAAAGGCCACACAAAATAGCCCAAAACAAAGCTTAGGGCTTAGAACAAGCACAGAGAAAGCTAGAACATCCTAGAACCTTGAGGTCCTCGCCGTCGTCGAAAATCTCCAACGCCACCATCACTAGTTGCCCAGCGAACCAACTAATCAAAACCCCGGTGAGGAAGGAAACCATTGCACCAGCACCCTGCAAACAACACCACAAAATCCACTCCCAAAATCAAGGAACCCAATGGGAAAACACACCCCATCAGAGAGAGCACCAAGAAAGGCAAAGACAAGGAAGGAGGTGGTGCAAACACCCGAGCAAGAGCTCTACTCACCTTCCAATAAAGTCGCGACACACCGCGGTAAGAAGATGGGAGTGCAGATTGTGGTTGCGTAAGGGGAAGGGGCGAAGTGGTCTGAGAAGGAAGGACAGAAACGAAGGGGGGAAGAGACGGAGATGGAAGGAGTGAAAGGGAATCAGAATTTGAGGCTCAGATTAGGGAATTGGACAGGAAGAAGGTATAGAGGACAAGAGATCGGGAACAAAAGCAGGGAAAATGCAGGTAGGAGAAAATAAAAAGAAAAGGAAACAGGGGGTTGCCACCAACCCTAGCCATAGCTAGGACCGACACCGAGAGGGAGATCAGAATCGGAAGTGAAACGCGCATAGACGATGGAAGAAACTCTCAAAGAGAGAGAAGGACTCTCACCAGGACGGGAGAGAATAGAGGGCTAAACCCTTTGAATGAGTTTAACACCTTAGTTGCTTTGTCTTCAAATTTTTGGCATTTCTCTCAAGAACCTAAGTTGCTTCAAGGTGAGTCTCTAAATCTATTCCTACTATACTCATTTTCTTTGAGATCTCTAGATTTATTCCATTTAAACTCATTTTCTTTGTTGTCTGATGAGTCCATATTATACCATATATTTTATCCTATTCTTAGTTATAATTTATTGGTTATTTTGGTAGAACTTTGATACTTTGTTATGTATTTTCAATGTAGGATATTTGACTTCATCTGGAGCAAAAAGTGATCAAACGGATGAATTTTGGAGTGATTCTAATTGGAGGATGTTCGTGAGTCTTTCAAGATGTTGTATCAAAATTCTATATTTTTCTACCAAGTCGTTTGATTATAAAAAGAAGGCCCACCGCACAGCTTTTCCAAATTGACATTTCTGGACGTTTTGGGTATTTTTGAGGGCAAGATGACATATTTTAAGGAAGATTCCTTATGAGGATTTGTTGGGGACGTCTCAAGCTTTAATAAGAGACCTTTTGGGACCAAATCGGAGTTGATTTAGTCGGTCAAAAGTCTGATTTTCTGAGAAGTCCAAATTTCAGTTCAAATAGGAAACCTTTTTTTTCCTAATTATCTTATTCTATTATGTTTCCTAATTTTTAGAAGACCTTTTCTAGTAAGGATTTTATTTTGTAGTAGTATAAATAAGGCTATTTAGCCATTAGAAAAGGGAATGCATCAATTTGGAGAACTTAGTTAGGCTTTGACGATTTGTATTTCAAGGTGTTTTCTATTCTTTTTCTATTTCAATCAAATTCCTTTTGTTTTATGGTTGTTCGTAACTAATTTTCGTTCGCTAGGGTGATGCCTTGAGCTAAATATGTAGTTTTTATTTAATTACTTATGATATTATGCATGCATACTTTGAATTATTAATCACTGTGTTTAAACTGTCTTTGTGTTTTAATGATTCGCGACCATTAGGATGTTTAGATAAGTAATCGGATGCAATTCGGTCAGAATACCACCGGGGGATTAAGTATTGCTTCTAGTAATTGATAGTTGTAATTTCACCTAGGGTGAATACCGCGTCGTAGGGGTTACATGATTTTTCAAAGGGTTTTCACAAAACGTAATGAGTCATGCATGTTTATATTTGATCTGAATACCACAGACGGATTACATGTTTGATATACGTTCTAACTTGAATACCACGAGTAGAATATGCATTAGGAAAACCTAACCTTCAAAGTTGCACGTGTAATTCATAAGTAATTGGTAAAACTACATAAGATTGTTAAGATGATGGCGGAACCTTAGTGTCCTTCTATCATTATTTTCTAAGATTGTTCCCTTTCAAATTGGTTTCTTTAATTGTTTTAATTTAAAATTCGTTTTTAATATTCTAGGTCATAAAATCAACATTTTTGAAACTTTGTTTTAAATAGTTAATTAAGAATTAGTTTAAATACAAATTATTCAATCAATCACTGTGGAAACAACCTTGTTTGAGTCGTTTATACTACAACTACCTTGTTCTCTTACAAATATTTTTAAGTATTTTTATCCCTACTTTTACAGGTGGTAAAAATCCCATCATTAAAAATGCAGTTTAGTCGAACTCTGTAAGAATAGAAAACATGACATATGCAAATCCTACAAGAAATAGGTTTAGAAAACAAATTACTTAGTATTCAGCATGTAAACTTTTCGTGTGTAAGATCATGACTTGGATCTTTTTTATTTCATCGATTTTGTCAATATCATCATTTTCTTCGAAAAAAAGAGAAGGGAATGATCTTCTTCGGGAGGATACCTCTGATTCTTGTTTATTCCACCTTGTTTTGGAAGTTGTCTCTAATTCTACATAGGTTTCTTCCTCACTTTCTCATCTTTCTTTCGTTTATGAGGTTTCTTTAAGTTTATAGTAACAATGGGTGACAATATTGGGCTTAAATATCAAACACAACTGAAGATTTCATTCATAGGTTTTTCAAAAGGTAATAAAAGGATAATAATTATTTCATAGCACATTAGGATTTTGGATGTTCTTAGTACTAGCGGGTAACTATATTGTGTAAATACAAGAAATAACTAAAAGAATATTAAAGATTTCAATCATAGATTTTCCGAATTGATCGTTAAATGATAAGAACTTTTTAGATTTGTTCAAATGAAGGAAATGGTAATAACTGATTAAAATAGTAATTAGAAAATTTGCATGCATCAAGCACACTCGTACGAATATAAAGAGGGCGAGAAGTGGCAATTTATGGTGCCATTACACTGATCTTCGGCAATTTGTGAAGATTTGAGATGCATGGCACTACGTATTCAAACAGCGAATCTCCAGACTCTTTTTTTTATTCTAAATCTAGTCTTATATAATAGCTAAATACTGAATCGATTTTGAATTTTGATTAATCGTTGTAAAGACGAACGTTTGACAAATGCTTAAATAAAAATTGAATGTTTAGCCTTGCATTAAGTTACTAATTCGTACTAGAGCTCTACGGCACATCGAAGGTTCGATGCCTTCGAATATTTCTCAAATAGTAAATTGTAGCTCCGATCCTTTAACTTTAATTCAATTAGAGTAATGGTTCCTTAAGTAAAAATTCATTATTATTGGTCCCTTAACTTTAATTCAACTTAAGAAATGGTCCCTTAACTTTAACCAAATTGTGGCAATGGTCCTTTCAACATAACTCGTTCTGACAAAATTTTTGATGTAGTTGACGAAAATGACCATAATTACACACTCTGATGAGTTGAGGATCCTAATTATATAAATAGTTATTCCAACATAACTTATTTTGACAAAATTTTGACAAAATTGATAAAAATGATTATAGCAGTTGAGGGACTATTACTTCAATTTGATTGAAGTTGAGAGACCATTGCTACAATTTACTCCTTTTTTTTTCCAAAAGATAATTTTATAATTTTATAATTATCTATTTGCTTTTATAAAAAAAATGTTAAATTTTTTTTCAGTTTTAAAATTTTAAATTAATTTGAAGGATGGTCTGTTTGAGTGTCGAAGGATTTTAGGGTTTTTGATAAATTCAGACACTGCAATTTACACCTTTTCCTCGTTGTTGTGTTTCAGTAGCTGAAGAGAGAAGAAGGCACATGGCGAGCGAAAATGTTCACGCAGCTGCAAGGTCCGGTAATCTTCCTTCACTGCAGTCAATTCTCGCCTCCAACCCTCTCGCCGTCAATTCCAGAGACAAGCACTCCAGAACTCCGTATCCTTCTCTCTCTCTCTCTCTCTCTCTCTCTCTCTCTCTCTCTCTCTCTCTCTCTCTACACACACACTTCACTGCCTGTGAGAATGTATATATGAATGAATTTGCTTCAATTTTGAATGCCATGATGCTATGAATCGCATAAACCGAGCGCAGTGGCGTTGTAGGATAATAAATGGCCGAATCCTTTACATCGATTATCCGAAAAAGATGTATTTAGTCACCGCATTGTTCATATGGATGTAAATTGTAAAGATTTGTTCTTAAAATGGGTTCTTAGTTACTCGACTTGCTTTACTTTCCGGGCAACTTAGAAAGTAGCTGGCTCGGGTTTTTGTGCTGAGTATTTATTCATCGTTAAATTTCCTAGTTTCCTGAAATCTTTTCGATCTAAGTTTCGTGCCCTGTTCAAGTTTAATCTTCGTATTGTAGTGTCCAGTGTCCACAATGTAGAATTCAAATTATGTTTCCTTGACAAGTGGTCTTGATCAAAGACTACATTTAGCGGCATGGTCTGGCCAAACGGAGGTGGTGAATTTTCTCTGTAGCCACAAGGCGGATGTTGGTGCTGCTGCTATGGACGATATGGGTGCTATACACTTTGCTGCCCAAAAGGGACATTTGGAGGTCGTTCGCACTCTGCTTTCGTCTGGGGCTTCTGTAAAAGCTTCCACTCGCAAAGGCCTCACTCCGCTGCACTATGCTGTTCAAGGGTCCCATGTCGAGCTTATCAAGTATCTGGTAAAGAAAGGTGCCAATCTGAGTGCGAAGACAAAAGCTGGGAAGACCCCTCTTGATCTTGCTAACAGCGATGATGTCCGCTCTTGTTTAGAAGAGTGTGAAAGGTCATCCAAGACAGAAGATATGGATGGTAAACAGAAAGATAAAGAATCTGATCCAAAGACATCCGTGCAGGAAGAAGTGAAACCGGAAGGTGGAGCTGCAACCTCTGGGAACAATAAACAGGCTGAGGATGAAAGTCTGAAGCGGAAGGGAGACAAAAATGACGCTGAGGAAGCCGCAGGGGAACGTAAAAAGGCCAAAGTTGCACTGAATCATCTTCTAACTGCCGATGATATGCAAGACGAGGAGGAATGAAGCTTCTAGAAGAGACTAGTGTGGTAGAACGACCTTAGTCAAGCAGCTAACTGCTGTAGCCTAAGCAACATGTAGCTCTTTGTACTACGTTTATAGGGTATCAACGGTTAAAGACTTGTTAGAAAGTGTGTTCTTTTTTTCTCCGTCTTCCAAATAAAACTGTGTTTCAAAGTCGTTCTCTGTTGCCTTTTACTTTCGTTGTTGGGCAATGGCTCGAATTGGTTTAAGCTAGGCTAATACAGAGTTTACTTGGTCATGTATGCCTTCATGGTTTGCAAAAGCTCTGTATGTCGAAGGTTGCATTTGGCAACTGTTTTCTTCTCAGCAGATAGCTTACTGTCTGGAATGCTCACTTGTTTTTGCCACACTCAAAAATTGCAAGTTTGCAACCGAGACACTCCGTCGAAGATAAGAAGGGTATGTTTCGGCGCCATTCTGTGCCTAGCAATGGACATGAGAGACCATGGATTCTTGATGAAACTGAAGACTTGGGCGCAGATTTTCATTTGGCGTATCATTTTTCTGTCTAATGTCGAGGAGGCCATCACAAGCTCTAAGTAAACTAACTTCACGGGTAAGGATCGTCCATGCTATGACCTCTTACTCGTAACCAGTTACTACCTTTGTGGAAACGCGCTCACAACCCTCGAAAAAGGACTCTTATTGGCATGGAAATCAAAATAAATCCAATGCAAGTAGGAAATTAACATCTTAAATTAGAGGGTAAGAAGGAAATTAAGATCTTAACATATTCGGATTTAATTTTGTGAACTAATTAATTATTTAGGGCTTAACTCAATAGACACATTAGGCACAAAGCTAAGCACTGGTCTAAATTATTTACTAGCGTAACATTCAGCCACTCATGCACAACCCAATGACTTTATGTTTCATCATGTTACCACAAATATACTTTGAAATGCAGTTTTCTGTTTAGTAATGAAACCACTACAAGCTATGGTTTCAAATCCCTTTTGATCCAATCAGTCGTTCTTGTTCAAGATCCGTTGGAGTCTCGATTGCTATCGTCACCACTATACATGCCTGAAAACACAAACCAACAACGTAAAAAACCTGCATATGAAGGTACGAGGGCTATAAACTATGAACGAGCGCAGGGTATGATAATTCATATAAATACTTTTGCAGGTTATATTGAAATAGAAACTGAATTCGATTCCCACCCCCCAAATCGCTTGTCTCCGTCTAGTTTGGAGACACGCAAGTATTGTCATATTTCTTACTCGAACTTACGCAAACATAGTTGGAGACACGCAAGTATTGTCATATTTCTTACTCAAACATAGGTGGAGATATGCAAGTAATGTCGTATTTCTCACTCAAACTTGGAGATATGAATTGTGCAGCTGTTTATTAAGTGTTATATTTGCTTGTTAGGTCGACATTTACGAGTCTGAAGATTAATTGATCCAACAATGTTCCACCAAAATAGATGAAATAGCACAAGTATCTGAACTCCTTTGAATCTATTAAAAGATGTCTCCCTTGTTCTAGCAATTCATTAATATCCCATCACGAGCATCCATCCGATACTCTACAACTGACAACCTACTTTCTCTCCTCTCTTTTTCTTTCTCAAATCTAGTACAGGTTGTAATGAATGTAAATTTATGTACAGCATATGCAGTAAAACAGAACAGCGTAATCAGACACTTAAAAACACTTAAAACTGAATCATCCCACCAGCAGTAAACAGTTTTAAAAAGTAGAACACTCACCTAAGGTTTTCAGTAGATCATATTGCAAGGACAATTGATTGCTAATTTGTTGACATGCCATAACGGCTGCGAAGAGCATCGATTTGTTTCTCAAAGGACTGCGAAAGCTCAGCGATTGATGTTTTGCAAGCTGAAAAGTATGAAATACAACCCAGAGAAAAAGTACTCAGAATGAATAACAGTAGTTTATACATTGTTGGCTCAAGTTAGATTGTTAATTTGTTACCAAGCACTTATAAGTCATTATTAATGATTCATAGGAAGCAATTTATTATTTGTCACTCTTTTCTTGTTTGTTCAATCTTCTTTCTCTTCTCCGCAGTTATACAATATCTTGATTTTGATCAATGATTCGCTTCTTAGAACAAAGGCAACTAGGCAAACAAGAAAACTCAAAAGGGACAGAGCCTAAAACCCCACCTGAACAAGCTCCAGCGTAGGGCCGGGAACTAATTAAAAGGGAGCAGTGAAGAGAACGAAAAAACAGACGCTAAACGGAAAACAAAACAGCTAACAAACTGAAGAACCTAAGTTAGCACACTAAATAGTTAGCCATTACCGCCCCAATAGTTTTAATAGCAATGTGAAACTTAACAGATAAAGAAATGTTATCCAACCTGTATCACTTCAAACATGAGATTAAAAACGATTTCCACATATGGACACAATAATCACTCGTCAAACCCTCAAAATGAACGACGTCTCTCAAATGTTTTGTTGGTAATGCAACATAGAATGTTGGTTAGTAGAGATGATTGAATCCAGACTCCATCAGTACGACATTATTACCAAGACATAACTTACAAAAATACACATATTTTAAGCATGGCAGAGAGGTTTTAAACTGAAGACATACCACGAGAAGCGGTGGTCTGTGCATCTGCCATGAACTCTGCATATGAAGCCTGATAAAAAAGCAGTAGGATGCACTTGATGAATAAGCACTACAAACATACAATCAGAAGTAAGTAAACGAAACAAAGAAAGACTAGATTAATATACCGCCATTGCTTCCCGACTTTCGGTAATCCTTTGGGTCATCTTCTTGTTTTCCTTATCTGCTTCATCCAACACTTGTTGGCATGCCTGGCTCTGGATCTGACGGCACAAAGAGACGTATAATTAGGCGAAAAAAATCATGCCCTACACTGAATTCTAATGCTCCTATTCCCTAACTATTACTACCACTGAGTACTAGTTCATCATACAGCAGACAAAACCTTATATTAAATAGACATTAAGTTTTAATTTTAATTAAGAATTAATTAGATTTAAATTTATTTTGCTTTAGCAGACCTTATAACAGTAATGAGATTTAATTATGATATGAAAGTGAGATTAAATCAACATAATGTTATTACTTGGCGAGAATTCAAATTTCTGTTTTCTCAGGTATTTTCTCAGCAACCAAACAGACACTAATCCACCAACTCCGAGACTAAAAAATGCAACAGTACGACAACAGAGAATCAATATGAGAGAGAAAGAGAGAGACCTTGAATCGCTTGTGGAGGCGAGATTGAGAGGAATCAAAATCCTTGAGGATCTCAGAGTGGGATCTGTCGACGTGGAGCTTGAGATCGCGGAGACGAGAGGAGGCGAGGTGCTTGAGATCAGGAATCGAAGCTAAAGCGTTACTTTTGGGGGATTCCATGATCGCCGCCGCAACAGAGGCTGAGGCTCCTCCTCCGGCAGCGACGGCCGCCCTCTTGCGCCTGCTGCTGGCATTGAAAATTGGCGATTTCGGTGACGGCTGGTTTGGAGGGGAAGAAGCCACTGGAAATTGTAACCGCGTTTCCAGAAACTTTTCTGTTATGCATCTCCGGGTTCGATTTCCACTTCCCACGCTTTTCTTCATCTCTCCCGTCGCTTACTCGTCTTCTTTCAGTTTTTCCTCTCTTAGCTCTGTCTTTTAAATTTTCAAATTTTCTAAGAAAATGGAGTTGGCGCCTTGACAGGTGTCTATTTATATGTAGACTTTGAGTAAACTGCCGATTTGCCCCCTGAACTATCACCCAACTTTCGATTTGCCCCCTGAACTTTTTAATTAGAAAATTAAGGACTTAAACTAATTTTTTTGGCCGATTTCCCCCCTACCGTTAGTTTTTCATAAATTTCATCCAAATTAACATTAACTCTCATCTCATCATGTGCAAACTACGTAACTCTCATTTGTGGACAAAAGCGTCATTTCACTAGACCTTCAGATAGAAAAGCTATAGAATCACACATATTTGCATAGGTTTATATTTTAGAAATCTAAGGTTTTCAATTATTTTAAAGAATGAAGTGACCGAACTACCCACACATGTTGTGCATATGCTTCCATTTAACAGAAATTTGGATGGAATGAATGAAAAATTAATAGCAGGGGGCAAATTGGCCAAAAAAATTAGTTTAAGTCCTTAATTTTCCAATTAAAAAGTTCAGGGGGCAAATCGAAAGTTGGGTGATAGTTCAGGGGGCAAATCGACAGTTTACTCTGTAGACTTTATATGCAAATTTTGGATATCAATTGTTCACTCAAAGGTAGTGAGGTTGCGAAATTTACAATACAACGCTACGTTTTGATGCAACGTAAAATGTAAAGCTGAGATTTAACGAAACAGATTCTTTATCTTCAACAACTTCATTATTATCTCGATGCATCACGGGTATTGTAACTAACCCTAAAATGTTGTGTTTGGTATATTGTTTTAATAACGGTTAAGGTACTTGAAACACCTTAATGATGTGATTTGTGCAGATTTAGAGAGAACCCAGTTATATCAGAGTGCGCAACGAATAAGATTACAAATAGAATATTATTAAATAAACGAGAATGCCGAAACGGCTACAAAACTTAAAAGAGGTTACATTGTGAATGACTTATTCTAAACTGAATAACAAGTATGTTATTTATAATAAACTAACCCTCGTCCCTAATAATTAAGGAAACGAAAACCTAATTCTAATGGGCTAAGCCCAAATCTAAACACTAAATAAATAACTATTTTCCAACACCTCATCAAACTCATGGTGGTACACATCATGAGTTTACCAATACATCATGAGTTTACCAATAACCAAATGCGGATGCAAGCTTCGTTAGACAGATAAGACAAGGCAAGCTCTGTTAGGCGGAACAAGGCAAGCTCTGTTAGGCGGAACAAGGCAAGCTCTGTTAGGCGGACACGACAAGGCAAGCGGATGAGCAAGCGAGCAAACGAACAATCCAGGCTCCAATCAACAAGGACCAACCAATGGCCTTCAAACAAATCATAATAGCCCAACAGATTGTGAGCTCTATACTTTTTTCTTTTTTTCCTGTTTTCTTTTTCTATTTTTTTCTTTCTTTTCCTTCTTCTTTCTTTTTCTGTGCGAACAAGTGCAAACAGCGACGGCAAGACTTTTGGTTGCAGACGGTAAGTGGTGGTGATAGCGTCCGATGGTGATGGCATTCTGGTGCAGCGGTTGTTCCAGTGGGTTCGAAACTGCAGTAGAGTACAGGGCGAAGACAAACTCAATCCAAGTTTGTGGTTCTCTGGTTGAGCAGCAGCGGTGGTAGGGCAGACGGGTTTAAGGGTTCAAGTAGGCTGGTGCGAGATAGTGGTGGTGCGTAACAAGTTTGGTGTGGGCGAGAGCAGCGGTCAGACGCAATCGTGGGTCAGGCAGTGGCGACGATGCGGACTTTGGGCGGAACCAATCAGATGCGACGTGATCATCGCAATTCAATAGGCGGGTAGGCGATAGTGACTGGGTGCAAGTACGGTGCCGGTTCTGGGTTTCCTTTTGACAACTAACGGAGAATGGTCACTGCGGTGCGGGTGCAAAGCAAACAAACTCCAAAAAATTTTTTTTTCAACGACAAAACCCTAATCTAGTACGAAACAAAACAAACCACAATCGAACTCGAAGGATCGAATCTGTTCTGATACCAAGTTGAATATCAAAGTGTGCAACGAACAAATATTACAAATAGAATATTATTAAATAAACGAGAATGCCGAAACGGTTATAAAACTCCAAGATGTTACATTGTGAATGATTTATTCTAAACTGAATAACAAGCATGCTATTTATAATAAACTAATCCTGGTTTCTAATAAGTAAGGAAACGA
Organism: Malus domestica; assembly: GCF_042453785.1. Taxonomy (NCBI): domain Eukaryota; kingdom Viridiplantae; phylum Streptophyta; class Magnoliopsida; order Rosales; family Rosaceae; genus Malus; species Malus domestica. The sequence continues at coordinate 1,884,096 of NC_091666.1, forward strand.
AAACCTAATTCTAATGGGCTAAGCCCAAATCTAAACACTAAATAAATAACTATTTTCCAACAGTCCGCTCCTTACATCTGAGTTCGAATTTCCCGTACATTAAGAATGTCGCTTTGTTAAAAAGAAAAATGTGTTGCAAATATATTGACAAGGCTCACAACCATTATCTCAAGTGTCGAAAGAGCCAAAACTACGCAAATCAGTATGGTTGGAGGAATACACATAAGAATGGCTCAAACTGTTCCAACGAGTATCTTGTAAGGATGAGATGTAGCTGGGTACTTCACCCTTAACCGTATGAATGATATAAACTCCAAAATCATTCCAAAACAGTACAAGTTTTCTGCAGCTACAATCTCTTGGAAGCTCAACCAAGATAGCAAAAGGACTCTAGAAGCTGAGAACAAAATGCCAATCTCTGGGGTTCCATGACGAGACCGCTTACCAAAAAACTTAGGGAGCATCCCTCGTTCTGCCATCCCAAGAAGTTGGAAGGAGTCGCTGCTCATTTCAGCAACAAACATCCCCATATTCGACATTGCTGCAGCCCCTTAGATCCACCATCTCAACCAAACTCCCCCAATTATTTTAGCAATATATGAGAAATAACCATCTGTCCACAACTCACGGTCGAGTGGAACAGCCCCAGTACCCATTAAGAGTGGGAAGAGATATCCAAGAACAACTAATATCAAAGCATAAAACAGAGCCTTTTGGAGAATTTTATTTGGGTTTTCTACCTCTCCGGCAAGTGTATTTATCGAGTCCCAATAGTTGAGATTCCAAAAGAGAGTGTTGAGATACAAATTCCAGTCCACATTGTGTAGATTTACGACTAGCCATCTCAAGGGCTTCACCCTGGAGTCTGTAATAACACAGATGTTGCCATCTGTCAGTTTATCATTTGTACACTTGTCATTTGTAGATTGATTGCTTAATATGTAATCTTAGTAGTAGCGTACTTAAGAAGCTAAGATTGGAAAACGTATATATAGCTACTGTGCCTTGTTTTTCAGTCGGTTAATAAAAGTTTTCCCGCTTTACAATTCTCTCTCTCTCTCTCTCTCTTTCTCACAATTCTCGATCAAATCTTCACTGCAAAAACCTAGATTTTCATATTGTTAAGATGGTATCAGAGCCAGTGATTCTTCTGTGGAATTGCTGACTTCTTGATTGATTTGGTTTGGTTCGCTGCTTCCATTGCTGAAGAATTTTTCAGGAGAAATCAAGTTCTGCGAGTTAGGTTTTTCTTTGGGGGATTTTGTACGCTCTTTTTTATGCGATTTGGTGTCTTCAGTTGATGTAGAACAAATGACGGAATTGATCGAGGAGGGGATGGAACGTCGGAAGACAAAAGGGCACAATCATAAAAGGGGTATTAATTTCCTATAAAAGTGGTTTGAGCCACTTTTCGCAGAAACGTGTTAAAATAATTCTCCCACAAAAGTGGCTTGAGCCATCTTTTGCAGAAAGTCATCAAGACAGCAGCTAGGCCTGGCAATTACTGACACGACCCGATAACCCGACACGACACGACTCAAAATTAACAGGTGTTTGAGTCGACACGATAACGAATCGGGTATTATCGGGTAACCCGATAAGCACCTGTTAAGATAACGGGTTGGGTCGGGTATACACGTGGGTAACACGATACACGATAAGCAGAATATTAATTTAATAATTTTATAACCCTAAAAAATACTATAATAATTATATATAATAATTTAACAATTTTATACCCCTAAAAAGTTTAAAACTATAATTATATATATATATATATATATATATATATTAAATTAACTATAATAATTATATATACTATAATAATTATACCCCCAAAATATTAACTATAATAACTATATATATATATATATATTAAATTTTAAATTAAATTTTATACCCCTAAAAAAACTATAATAATTATAAGTACAAAATAAATAGATTTAAATCTACATAATAAATATATATATATATACACACACCATTGAACTTGATGGGATACACGAAACTAATTTCAACGATCAAACCGTCAAACTTGTTTGTATATGCTTCGAGATCGCATATGCCAAAAATCACAAAAAACAAACATTCAGAGATCAAGTAATGAGGCAAAACATTTTGACGGTGATAAAACAAAAAATCACGATTTAACGGTTATTTTAACTTCGATTTTGATGATTTTTTACAAGTACACTTTTTGACTCTATACGAATACAATGAATGAATTCGATCGTCAATTTAAAATATTTACACATGTGGATACCATAAAATCTTATGTTATACTTAATGAAAGTATAAATAAACTCTAAGTGTTAGTGAATCTATCGTTTTGATGGAATACGAATTCTATGAAACTAATTTCAACGATCTAACCATCAATCTTGTTTGTATATGCTTCGAGATCGCATACGCCAAAAATCACAAAAAACAAACATTCAGAGATCAAGTAATGAGACAAAACTTTTCGACGGTTATAAAACAAAAAATCACGATTTAACGGTTATTTTAACTTCGATTTTGATAATTTTTTACAACTACACTTGTTGACCCTATACGAATACAATGAATGAATTCGATCGTCAATTTAAAATATTTACACAAGTGGATACCACAAAATCTTATGTTATACTTAATGAAAGTATAAATAAACTCTAAGTGTTAGTGAATCTATCGTTTTGATGGGATACGAATTCTATGAAACTAATTTCAACAATCCAACCGTCAATCTTGTTTGTATATGCTTCGAGATCGCATATGCCAAAAATCACAAAAAAATAAACATTCAGAGATCAAGTAATGAGACAAAACTTTTCGACGGTTATAAAACAAAAAATCACGATTTAACGGTTATTTTAACTTCGATTTTGATGATTTTTTACAAGTACACTTGTTGACCCTATACGAATACAATGAATACATTCGATCGTCAATTTAAAATATTTACATAAGTGGATACCACAAAATCTTATGTTATACTTAATGAAAGTATAAATAAACTCTAAGTATTAGTGAATCTATCGTTTTGATGGGATACAAATTCTATGAAACTAATTTCAACGATCCAACCGTCAAACTTGTTTGTATATGCTTCGAGATCGCATACGCAAAAAATCACAAAAAACCAACATTCAGAGATCAAGTAATGAGACAAAACGTTTCGACGGTTATAAAACAAAAAATCACGATTTAACGGTTATTTTAACTTCGATTTTGATGATTTTTTACAACTACACTTGTTGACCCTATACGAATACAATGAATGAATTCGATCGTCAATTTAAAATATTTACACAAGTGAATACCACAAAATCTTATGTTATACTTAATGAAAGTATAAATAAACTCTAAGTATCTATCGTTTGGATGAGATAGGAATTCTATGAAACTAATTTCAATGATCTAACCGTCAATCTTGTTTGTATATGTTTCGAGATCGCATATGCCAAAAATCACAAAAAACAAACATTCAGAGATCAAGTAATGAGACAAAAAAATTTAACGGTTATAAAACAAAAAATCACGATTTAACGGTTATTTTAACTCCGATTTTGATAATTTTTTACAACTAAACTTGTTGACCCTATACGAATACAATGAATGAATTCGATCGTCAATTTAAAATATTTACACAAGTGGATACCACAAAATCTTATTTTATACTTAATGAAAGTATAAATAAACTCTAAGTGTTAGTGAATCTATCGTTTTGATGGGATACAAATTCTATGAAACTAATTTCAACGATCAAACCGTCAAACTTGTTTGTATATGCTTTGAGATCGCATACGCCAAAAATCACAAAAAACAAACATTCAGAGATCAAGTAATGAGACAAAACTTTGCGACGGTTATAAAACAAAAAATCACGATTTAACGGTTATTTTAACTTCGATTTTGATAATTTTTTACAACTACACTTGTTGACCCTATACGAATACAATGAATGAATTCGATTGTCAATTTAAAATATTTACACAAGTGGATACCACAAAATCTTATGTTTTACTTAATGAAAGTATAAATAAACTGTAAGTGTTAGTGAATCTATCGTTTTGATGGGATACGAATTCTATGAAACTAATTTCAACGATCCAACCGTCAAACTTGTTTGTATATGCTTCGAGATCGCATACGCCAAAAATCACAAAAAACAAACATTCAGAGATCAAGTAATGAGACAAAACTTTTCGACGGTTATAAAACAAAAAATCACGATTTAACGGTTTTTTTAACTCCGATTTTGATGATTTTTTACAACCACACTTGTTGACCCTATACGAATACAATGAATGAATTCGATCGTCAATTTAAAATATTTACACAAGTGGATACCACAAAATCTTATGTTATACTTAATGAAAGTATAAATAAAGTCTAAGTATCTATGGTTTGGATGAGATACAAATTCTATGAAACTAATTTCAATGATCCAACCGTCAATCTTGTTTGTATAATTTGAATGGTTTTTAATGTTTGGTTTTTCTATACTTAGTTTATGCGGAATAGAGTTCTGACGTAGAAAACCTTACTGAAAACATCATCAACAGAACTCTTGAAGGCAATAGATCAAGCCAAAGTTCCAATACAATTTCCCCATGATGATCGATGAAAATTGAGGATTTTGTAAAAGAAATAACATTCAAACTTTGAGTTCTATTGGCAAGGTTTAAACTTTTGAGAAAGGCTTCACAACCTTGAAAACAAAAACTCTTTCATTTTGCATATCCTTGCACATTTAATATTTTGTAATAGACTAGTGTATGGATGTTTTTTTTATTAGGCTCTTATTTTCGAGTGTAGATGTAGTACTTAAATGACAAATATGTTTTAATGTTTTGAAGTAATATTTATGTGGTAATGTGTGGTATGTGCAAATTTAAGAAAAAAATATATTTTTCTTAACGGGTCATAATGGGTCATAACGGGTCGGGTCACTTTACCCGTTGGGTAAAGTGACCCGACCTGTTAAGGACCCGTTAAGATAACAGGTGTGACACGACACGACCCGTTAAGATAACAGGTGTTACACGAAAACGACACGAACACGACAGACACGACCCGTTTGCCAGGCCTAACAGCAGCCTACTAATAAATAGAGTCTTTTGGGGTTTCAAGGGCTTTATTATATGTCAGTTATTTTCATTTTAATTTCCTAAGTCTTTTGAGTTTTCCAAGAGGTTGTAAAAGGCTTATTTAAGCCATGACTTTGTAATCATTTGGACATCTTTTTATCAATTAATCAAATTATCCTTTGGGATTTCTATCAACTGGTGGACTCCAGTAAACTTTGTTCTACAAGGGATCACGCTGGTAACCCTTTCATTGCTTCGTGCTGCGTCAATTGGTACCAGAGCGGGTTTCTCCCGTCTTGGCATCGTTGATTATCCTATCTATCCATGGGTGATCGTGATCGTGAACCTGCCCCTATCACTCGAGCAGACTTGGATGCTCAAGCTGAACAGATTACAAACTTGACTACTCAAATTGGAGAACTTCGTGAGATGTTGGTCCAAGCCATCGGTCCAAATAATCATAGAGCTGTTGGAGTCAATAATCTACGAGTTCCTAGGCTCCGTGTTCAAGACAGCGAATCGGAATCCGAAGAAAAAGATGTGGAACCACATGCAGCTAACAATCCAAACCATCAAAACCGCAACAACTTTGATGACTTTCGGATTAAGGCCGACATTCCAACTTTTGCAGGAAACCTTAAAATCGAAGATTTCCTGGATTGGCTAGTTGAAGTAGAAAGATTCTTTGATGTCATGGAGGTTCCCGAGACAAAGATGGTGAAGATGGTGGCCTTCCGTCTCAAAGCAACTGCCGCTGTTTGGTGGGATCAATTACAAAATACTCGGCAGAGGCAAGGAAAGAATCGAATCCGCACTTGGAGAAAAATGAAGCAACTCTTGATGGATCGTTTCTTACCTGCGGATTATGAACAGCTTTTGTATCGTATGTACATCAGTTGCGTCCAAGGCAACAGAAACGTGACTGATTATACGGATGATTTCATGAGACTTGCGGAGCGAAACAATCTGATGGAGACAGAAAATCAAAGGGTTGCAAGGTTCGTGAATGGATTGAAACCCTCCATTCAAGAAAAGATTGGGCTGCAAAATCTGTGGAGTTTGCAAGAGGCCATTAACATGGCCTTGAAGGCGGAGATAATAGAGAAAGAAAGGCGACAAACCTCTTTCCGGAGGAACGTGACGGAGCATTTTGAAAACCATGTTGTCTCATCCACCGACAAAGGAAAATCTGTGCCACAAAGTTCGGGAGAATTGAAACCTTCAAGTTTTTCTTCTCGAGCAGCAAATGAAGGGAGTAGCAGAACTTTTAACAAGGGGCAGAATAGAAACCAACCTCCAAGGGAGAATCCGTACGCCAAGCCTATGGGAGACATTTGTTATTGTTGCAACAAAATCGGGCATCGATCTAACGTTTGTCCTGAACGGAGACAAGCCAATTTGTTGGAGGCTGAAAGGGACCAAGAAGAAGTTGGTGATGATGACTATGAAGGCGTTGAATTCGCAACTGAAGAAGGAATGGATCGTCTCGCTTTGGTGTTGCATCGAGTTCTTTTAACACCAAAAGAGGATGGGCAACGACACTGCATTTTTCGTTCTCTTTGCTCCATCAACAGCAAAGTTTGCGAAGTGATTGTAGACAATGGAAGTTGTGAAAATTTTGTGGCCAAGAAAGTGGTGGAGCGTTTACAGCTACCAACGGAGCCTCATGTCACCCCATACTCACTTGGATGGGTAAACAAAGGACCTTCCGTCTATGTCACAGAAACTTGTCGTGTCCCACTTTCCATTGGTAAGCATTACTGTGATGAAGTACTTTGCGATGTTATTGATATGGATGCTTGTCATATACTATTAGGGAGACCGTGGCAGTTTGATGTGGATTCGACATTGAAGGGTCGAGAAAATGTGGTGTTATTTACTTGGAATAATCGGAAGATTGCGATGGCTCCTGTTTCGCCCTCTGAAGTACCAAAAGCAAAGAATACTAGTTTCCTCACTCTAATTAGTGATAAGCAGGAGATTGAAGGGGCCATAAAAGAAGCAGATTCTTTCTTTCCGATCGTGATGAAGGGACTATTGACAGAAAACAAAGAAGAGGAACAAATCTCTTCAGAAGTGCAGCAATTATTGGAGGAATTTCATGAACTCATTTCTGACGAGTTACCTAACGAGCTTCCTCCCATGAGGAACATCCAACATCAAATTGATTTGGTACCTGGAGCTAGCCTACCAAATCTTCCCCATTATCGAATGAGCCCTGCAGAAAATGAGATTTTGAGGGAACAAATTGAAGACTTGCTGCGAAAGGGGTTTATCCGAGAAAGTATGAGCCCTTGTGCAGTACCTGCCCTATTGGTTCCAAAGAAAGACAAGGAAAAGAAAAAAGCATGGCGTATGTGTGTAGACAGCCGAGCTATTAACCGAATTACCATCAAATACAGATTTCCAATACCTCGGTTAGATGACATGCTAGATGTGCTTGAAGGTTCGAAATTATTTTCAAAAATTGACCTTTGCAGTGGCTACCATCAAATTCGAATCAGGCCTGGAGATGAGTGGAAAACGGCATTCAAGAGCAAGGATGGACTGTTCGAGTGGCTAGTGATGCCATTTGGATTGTCTAATGCACCGAGTACCTTCATGAGGCTTATGAATCAGGTTCTTCGTCCCTTTATTGGTCTCTTTGTTGTGGTTTACTTTGATGACATCTTAATCTATAGCAAGACCAGAGAAGAACACATGATGCATTTGAGACACGTTATGGGTGTTTTGAAAGAAAATAAATTGTATATGAATCTCAAGAAATGCATATTTTGTACAAGTAAATTGCTATTTCTAGGATTTGTGGTTGGTGAAAATAGTATTCAAGTGGATGATGAGAAGACCAAGGCCATCCGAGAATGGCCAACTCCGAAGTCCGTCTCCGACGTGAGGAGTTTCCATGGCTTGGCTACTTTTTATCGGAGATTTGTGCGGCATTTCAGCACCATCACTGCACACATTACAGAATGTTTGAAGAAAGGCAAGTTCCGTTGGGGAGATGAACAAGAACAAAGCTTTGTTTTGATCAAAGTGAAGCTTTGTACTGCTCCGGTGTTAGCTCTTCCAAATTTTGAGAAAGTATTCGAAGTCGAATGTGATGCAAGTGGAGTGGGAGTGGGTGCTGTCCTTTCCCAAGAGAAGAGACCTATAGCTTTTTTCTCTGAAAAGCTAAGTGAAGCCCGTAAAAAATGGAGCACTTATGATCAGGAGTTTTATGCGGTGATTCGAGCTTTAAAACAATGGGAACACTATCTCATTCAGAAAGAATTTGTGTTATTCACGGATCATCAAGCCTTGAAGTTTATTAACAATCAGAAGCATGTTAATAAAATGCATATCAGATGGGTAACATTCTTGCAAAAATTTCCATTTGTTATCAAGCACAAATTTGGAGCTCAAAACTATGTTGCCGATGCCTTGAGTAGACGAGCATCATTGCTAATCACTCTTTCCCAAGAAGTTGTGGGTTTCGAGTGCTTAAAGGAGTTGTATACAACCGATGATGATTTTCAGGAAATATGGAGGAAATGCATCAATCATGAACCTATGGCAGATTACTCTATCAACGAAGGTTTTCTGTTCAAAGGTAACCAACTATGTGTTCCTATCTCTTCCTTGCGGGAAAAGCTTATTCGAGATTTGCATGGAGGAGGATTAAGTGGTCATCTTGGTCGTGACAAGACGATAGCAAGTTTGGAAGAAAGGTACTTTTGGCCACAATTGAAACGGGATGTTGGAGCCATTGTGAGGAAGTGTTACACTTGTCAGGTTTCAAAGGGGCAAGTCCAAAATACGGGTCTTTACATGCCTTTACCTGTTCCTAACGATATTTGGGAGGACATTGCTATGGATTTTGTGCTTGGACTACCCCGAACACCAAGGGGAATGGATTCAGTTTTTGTGGTGGTTGACAGGTTCTCCAAGATGGCTCATTTCATTGCTTGCAGAAAAACCGCTGATGCATCAAACATAGCCAAACTGTTTTTCAGGGAGGTTGTTCGATTGCATGGGGTACCTAAGTCCATCACTTCTGATCGAGACACCAAGTTCTTGAGTCATTTCTGGATTACATTATGGAGAATGTTTGGGACTACTTTGAATCGAAGTACTACTGCACATCCCCAAACTGATGGACAAACAGAGGTCACAAATAGGACTCTTGGTAACATGGTTCGAAGCATTTGCGGAGAAAAAACAAAACAATGGGACTATGCCCTACCTCAGATGGAGTTTTCTTATAATAGTGCTGTGCATCGTGCTACTGGTAAGTCACCATTTTCCATTGTTTACACTGCCACTCCTCATCATGTGGTGATTTGGTGAAGCTACCTAGGGGACATGGACTTAGCATTGCTGCATAAAATATGGCTGAAGATGTGGTGGCAATTCGTGATGAGGTCAAGCAACGGCTTGAACAAACCAATGTTAAGTATAAGGAAGCAGTGGACAAACATCGGCGGGTGAAAGTGTTTAAGGAAGGAGATTCTGTCATGGTGTTCTTGAGAAAAGAACGATTCCCTGTTGGAACTTATAGCAAGTTAAAGCCACGAAAGTATGGTCCATTCAAAGTTATCAAGTGAATTAATGACAATGCCTATGTTATTGATTTGCCGGAGTCTATGGGAATTTCCAATACTTTCAACGTTGCTGATTTGTATACCTTCAATGATGATGAAGTTCTTTATCCTGATCATAACTCGGGGTCGAGTTCTTCTGAAGTGGAGGGGACTGATGTAGAACAAATGGCGGAATGGATCGAGGAGGAGATGGAACGTCGGAAGACAAAAGGGTGCAATCATAAAAGGGGTATTAATTTCCCATAAAAGTGGCTTGAGCCACTTTTCGCAGAAACGTGTTAAAATAATTCTCCCACAAAAGTGGCTTGAGCCATCTTTTGCAGAAAGTCATCAAGACAGCAGCCTACTAATAAATGGAGTCTTTTGGGGTTTCAAGGGCTTTATTATATGTCAGTTATTTTCATTTTAATTTCTTAAGTCTTTTGAGTTTTCCAAGAGGTTGTAAAAGGCTTATTTAAGGACATCTTTTTATCAATTAATCAAATTATCCTTTCGGATTTCTATCAACTGGTGGACTCTAGTAAACTTTGTTCTACAAGGATTACGCTGGTAACCTTTCTTTGCTTCGTGCTGCGTCATCAGTTTGTGAGTACTATTCGCTTGCTTTTCTTCATCAATTGTTTGATTTGTGTTGATTCTATGAAGGCCGATGCCTTAGATTTTGATAAAGGTCGATGCCCTAAATCTTGCATATTTCAATTTTCTTTCGAATTGATATATTGTGAAAGACTGATGTCGTTTGTAAATTGGTGAAGACCGAAGTCACTACCAATTGATTGTTCAGAGGCCTATTGCCAATCAAAATTTTCTCTGTTATTACTGTGATTCTTTGAAAGATGGGTTTATCTACTGTTAAGATTGAAAGTATTCTGGGAATGTTAACTATTCGTCTTATTGATAACAATTACTCTAAATGGGCTTTTCAATTTAAGTTGGTGCTTAAGGGATACAAGTTGTTTGCTCATTTTGATGGTACATCTGTATGTCTACCCAAATTTGTTGTTAGTCTTGAGACTGGGGTTACTAAAGAACTTTCTTCTGATTTTCAAGATTGGGAGACAATTGATTTAGCTCTTCTTAGCTTGTTAATTGCTACTCTATCGGATGATGCTATAGACCATGTTCTTGGATGCAAAACTGCTCATAATGCTTGGTCCATTCTTGAGGATAGATATGCTATTGTTTCTAAGTCCAAAATTAACATGCTTAAGACTGAATTGCAGACAATGCAGAAGGGGGGGGGGGGGTGATAGTATTGATAAATTTTTGTCTAAACTGAAATCTATTCGTGATCAATTAATTGTTGTTGGTGAAGTTGTATCTGATAACAATTTGATGATTGCTGCTCTTGCTGGTCTTCCTCGTGAATATGCTATTATTAGAACAGTCATTTTAGCTCGGGAGTCTTCTATTTCTTTGAAGGAATTTTGAGCCCAATTGTTGAATACCGAAAGGGATATTGAATGTATGGAGCATATTTTGTCCAATTCTATGGCTGCCATGTATGTTCAGGGTTCTAGTTCTCAAACTAATATTGAATAGGGGTCATCCTCTAATTCTCATTCTACTGATAGTCTTTCATCTGCCACTGTTGGAACCATTCGTCCTGGATCTTTTTATCCTGCTCCTCTCGTTCAGCATCCACCTTTTTTACAAGTGTCTCCTGTGCAGCAACACTCATTACCTATGCCACCTCCAGTTCAGTTTTCTCCATATGGATATGGTTATGGTTTTGTTGGTAATTCTAAGTCTAGTTTTTCTGCTGGTAATTCATCTCAATGTTTTATGTCTATAACACCTTCATCTAATTACAGATCATATAATGGGCATCAACAGAGGGGTAATGGTAACTTCAGGTCCAATTTTCATAAGGGTAGAGATTCTAATTCTGGTTCTAGACAAGGTCAGTGGAATGGAAATACTGATTCATGGTTTAATATGTAGCCTGAATGTCAGATTTGTCAACGGAGAGGTCATACCGCTCCTAACTACTATTATCGGTCTTCAAGTTCATCTTCAACCGTCATTGCATGTCAAATCTGTGGTAAATGGGGTCATATTGCTTTAGAATGTTACCATCGTGGGAATTATGCGTTTCAAGGCCATGCTCCACCTCCTGCCTTCAATAACATGCTGAAATATGTTTACTCTTCCTCTTCTGCTCTGTTTCCTGGTTCTACTTCACATCTTCCAGGTCCTATTCCATCATTTTTTAATATGACTGCCATGAATGCTCATGTTGTTGCCCTTTATCCAACTGGAGATGCTTGGATTGTGGATACTGGTGCCTCGCATTATATGACTTCTGATGTATCTAATCTCAGTTAGCCCATTCCTTTTGATGGTTTAGATCGAATTAAAATTGGGAATGGTCAAGGTTTGACAATAAAGCACATTGGTTTTACAGTTCTTAAAACTCCTTCTCATTCTCTTCAATTATCTAAAGTTCTTCATGTTCCTCACTTAGCTGAAGATTTATTATATGTTAAACAACTGTGCAAGGATAACTGGTGTTGGTTTATTTGTGATGACACTAAGTTTTTTGTGCAGGACAAGGTAACAAAGGAGATACTATACAGAGGCAGGAGTAAGCCAAATAAGCTATTTCAGATTCCTGTGTATTAGGGAGAATGACAAGTCATCAAATATAGTTACTGTTAAATAGTTTGTTAAAGCTAAATGTAATCAGTTTTGTTAGTAACTGTAGTTAGTCAAGGTAGTTGAGGGTATTCTTGTAATTAGCCTAAGGCAGCTAAGGCTATATATATTCACATCTCTACAACTGAATTATTGATTCAATACAATCAAGAAAACTTACTGTTGAAGTTTTCTGTTTCTATACTGTGTTCAAACAGTTTCAGATTCCTGTGCAGTGTGCAACTTCTTCAGCTTTTCTTGGGCAAATGATCAAGTCTTCTGTGTGGCATAAGATGTTAGGCCACCCCACTAAAATAAGTCTCAGCTTAGTTCTATAGTTGATAAGCAATGTAGTATCTGTTTTGATTGTATAAATGGAAAAATGTCCCGGTTACCTTTTCCTACTGAGTCCACTAGGTGTTTAGTACCTTTTGAGAGGATCCATATTGATATTTGGGGTCCTTCACCAGTAAAGTCTATTGAAGGGTTTAGGTATTATGTAACCTTTGTGGATGATTGTACTAAGTTTGTATGGATTTTTCCATTATTCAATAAATTAGATGTTTTTGCCATTTTTGTGAAGTTCTATACTTTTATATTAGTTCAGTTTGGCGGTTTTGTTAAATGTTTACAATCTGATGGTGGTGCGGAGTTTGTTAGTAAACAATTTCAGCAGTTTTGAGTTCTAAAGGCATTTTTCATAGGATTTCTTGTCCTTATACTCCTCAACAAAATGGATTTGTTGAGAGGCGCAATAGACATATTGTGGAAACTGCTATTACTCTTATGTCTGTTGTTGGTTTGTCACAAGTCTTTTGGTACCATGCTTGTGCACATGCAGTTTATCTCATTAATATGATGCCTTTTAGATCTCTTCAAATGTCTTCTCCTTTCTTCAAGTTATATAAGAAGTCTCCAACTTTGGGACATTTGAAAATATTTGGGTCTACTGTCTATCCTTATTACAGGCCCTATACCAATAATAAACTTCACCATAGGACTCTATTATGTGTCTTTTTGGGTTATGTTGTTGGTTATAAGGGGGTTATTTGCTATAGTTTGGCAACCAAGAGATTATACATATCCAGGCATATGATTCATGATGAGCATATGTTTTCTGCAAAGCTGTCTAGTTCTTTAGTTATTTCTTCCTCCATCAGTTCAGATTCCAAATTGCATCCTCCTTTGGTTGTTACACTACCACAAGTTACTTCACAAGGTACAGGGGGATTCACCAATGTCTTCTGGTTTATCTGGTTCTTCATCATAGGAATCTGAATCTTTAATAGCTCGTTCCAATGCTACTCCTCCTCTTTCACCTGAGTTGTTACCTGTCCTTGTTTCCACTCAGCATTAGGTACTTTTACCTTTTGGGAGCAGCCTCTCCATAAATGGGGGTAAGGCTAGCCGACATTCACCTCTCCCAGACCCTGCGTAAAGCGGGAGCCTTGTGCACTGGGTACGACGACTTAGCTGCTTCATCTTTACCTCCGATTTTGTTCTTGAGCCCTTAGAACTGCACTCATTGTCTATTAATGATACTGATGTTAGCTATGCTGGTTATTCCTTTGTGGCTAACATTTTTCATATGGAGGAACCAAAGACATTTCGCATTGCATCTCAGAATTCATTATGGAAGCAAGCTATGCGAGATGAGTTTAATGCTCTTAAATCTCAAGGTACTTAGGTTTTGGTACCACTTCCTCCCAACCGTTCTGTTGTAGGATGTAAGTGGGTTTATGAAGTCAAAACAAATTCTGGTGGCACGATTGCACGCCACAAAGCACGACTAGTTGCTCAAGGCTGACTCAAGAACAAGGTCTTAATTACTTTGAAACCTTCAGTCCAGTTGTTCGACACTCTACAGTGAGGCTTATTTTGGCTTTGGCCACTTCTCAACGCTGGTCTCTTCACCAGTTAGACATTAAAAATGCCTTTCTTCATGGAGAATTACATGAGGAAATTTATATGCGGCAACCTCCGGGATTTGTGGATCCTTGTCATCCTTTTCATGTTTGTAGGCTTGTCAAGTTCATTGTATGGTCTCAAACAGGCTCCTTGAGCCTGGCATCACAAATTTACTGGAGTTTTACCTTCCTTGGGTTTTCAAATGTCTTCTTCAGATGATAGTTTATTTGTGAAACATGATGGGACTCATATTGTTGTTCTGCTATTATACATTGATGATATTATCATTACGGGTTCTACTAATGATCAGGTTCAGCTTATAATTGATCAACTTGGTGAATATTTTGATCTTAAGGACATGGGTGCTCTTATATATTTTCATGGTCTTCATATTTCGTATCAAGCAAATGGGGATTTGTTTGTGAATCAAACCAATTATGCTAAGGAGCTTCTTAAGAAAGCAGGTATGGAACATTGTAAACCTGTATCTACTCTGTATAGAAGTCTGAACGCACTCCTTTAGCTGATCCCACTTTGTATAGAAGTCTTGTCGGTGCACTGCAGTATCTCACATTTACCATACCCGATATTTCTCATGCCGTCAATGTTGTCTGTCAGTTTATGAGTCAACCGACTGATTCTCATTTTTTCTTGGTCAAAAGAATTCTCCGATACATTCAAGGGTCTTTGCAGTGTGGATTGGCGTATAAATCTACTTCTGATACTTCTTTAACAGCCTATTCTGACTCTGATTGGGCTACGGATATTAATACTCGTTGGTCTATTACCGGTTATGTGGTGTTCTTTGGATCAAATCATGTGTCTTGGCAATCTAAAAGACAATCTTCAGTTTCCTGGAGCTCCACTAAAGCTAAATATAAGGCCCTTGCTCATTGTGCAGCATATGTGTGTTGGTTGAGAAATATACTGTGTGACTTGTATGTCGTTGTTCCTTCTCCACCTCTCTTACATTGTGACAATCTTTTTACTCTTGCTCTGAGTACTAATCATGTTTTTCACCCTCGGATTAAGCATCTCGACACGGACTATCATTTTGTTTGTGAGAAAGTTCAAAAGGGTGATTTGTTGGTGCAATATATTCCTACCAAGGCTCAGCTTGCGGATGTGTTTACCAGGGGTCTTCATAGTCCAGATTTCATTCGCCATTATTCCAATCTTAACCTTGGTGCTCCTGGTTAAGATTGAGGGGGGGTAATAATAGAGATGTTGCCATATGTCAGTTTATCATTTGTACACTTGTCACTTGTAGATTGATTTCTTAATATGTAATCTTAGTAGTAGCATACTTAAGAAGCTAAGATTGGAAAATGTATATATAGCTACTGTGCTTTGTTTTTCAGTCGATTAATAAAAGTTTTCCCACTTTACAATTCTTCGTCTCTCTTTCTCATAATTCTCTATCAAATCTTCACTGCAAAAACCTAGATTTTCATATTGTTAAGAGTCTGCAGGTCCGCAATGCAAAGCTGCACTTCAAGAAGCTACTTGTATCATTGAACAAAGTCTTACAACTAATGAAAAAGCAATAAGGGCGTTGTTTGGTGCAAGCCAGGTTGGAATTTCACACTTTGCACCCACCATTTGTAAATCATGAGTCCAGTTCCCACCGGTGGGATATTTTTTTTTTCACTTATCACTTGCATATTGACCAAGTCTATGTGCAGCTTGATATTGAGGGTGACTTCCTGTATTTTTTGACGGATGCTGCTATTATAGCGGTAAAAGTTACTTCTTTCTTAGTTTTGTCACTCCGTTTTCAGTTTATCAAATTATTGATATTTATTTGCTTGGCACTTTGCAATTTCAGTATAGAAATCCCGATAGAGTGAGTTGCAGAGGGGCGAGAGAGGGGCAAGAGAGTGAGTTGTAGAGGTGAGGAATAGAGATGAAAGAGATGGAGAGTTAGTGAGAGAGATTGAGAGTTTTGTTTGAGAGATAGACAAATTTTTGGACGGTGGAAACGGTCTAGGTCGGGGACCCGTTTCCTCAACAATTAGGACTCGCCCCTCCTCGCAACTAACGTGGACTCGCCCCGCCCCATCCCGTTTCAGATTTTAAAAAATTGGACCCGCCCTAAACTGCTTAAACCCGCCTCTACCAGCGGATCCATGCCCCGTTTGTCCACCCCTAGTTGTGATTGTTGTTGGATATCATATATTATTATTATTATAATGTCCAGGGTTTGGGAATTGTTATAACTTTAGGGGAGGTTCTGCAGAAATTTCGGTATAATTTGTAGTGTTTGTTTGACTGTTTTTTTTTTTCAGCAAAGAAAAATATTCGGGGACCATGTCGCTAGTTGAAGATGGCTAAGGTCACCCAAGTGACCAACGAATGTATCACGATCGAATACGATGACTGGCATCAGGCTGCACTAACGCTGGAGCAACAAAGCGCATTGGCCTACGACATTGGTCACGTTGTTCAGACCTATTGCCCTATGCAATAGAAGTCTTGGAAGACAATGCCAAACGAGGTGAGGACGAAGGTACGTGCTTATTTATCGGTAAGTATATTGCCTTTTTATTGCTTTCTCTTTAAATTTTATATATTTATATTACTTAATGTATGTAATTAATTTGTTACATTGCAAATGAATTACAATTTCGACGACATAAACGACAATATGTTGGCGCACGTCAACAGGCTTTTCGCTGAAAGGTAAAAGCAGTGGAAGAGAGACATGCACACAGACATTTGATGATCCGCAGGTCGCTCTTGAGGAGGGTTGCCCGAATGAGTTCAAGGATTGGGAAAAAATTGGGTGTGGCTCTGCAGTCATTTTTAGGAGCCCGGCTGTAATACCCTGAAAAATTTAAATATATGAATTAGGTATTCAAAATTATAAGTATATGAGAAGAATTGAGAATTTATATTAATTCATAAAATTTTAGTTTTAAATTAAACTAGTTACGAGGATTGAAGTTTGGACATTAATTATTTAAAATACGTAGACCTTTCAAGGTAAAAATTTATATTTTTGAATAAAGCTCGATCTTACGAACGCGTAGGCCCAAACTATTCGTGAAACAGAGTTAGAGTGGAGAAGTTATTAACGTTTAAATTCGGGGATAAATTTGGTAATTTTAAACATCTTTAGAAGGCTCCAGAAAATCTGGAGCCATGTGTCATGCCACATGTGTGGCTGAGATGAAAGGAAGAAACCAAAATGGACGGTTGGGATTGAAAGAAAATGACAGAAAGAAGAGAAGGGGGAGGACCAAGGGGGAGAGAGAACAGGGAGAGAAATGAGAGAAATTAGACACGGGAGATCGGGACCCGGGCCTTGGTGACTCGACCCGGTTCGGCACCATACATGTTTCTGACGGGATTTCACCCATTTTTCCGGTGAATTGTGTCAAACAACCACTTGGAAACCCCTCCACGACCTTCCCTCTCCCTATTACACCCCAAAAATCATGAAATTTGGTCTTGTATTTGGGAAGAACATACCCGTGGGTGTCGCGACCTTTCTTGCTTGAAATCCACCAAATCTGAAATGATTTGGTACAATTACCACCACCATTAGACTCCATTTGAGGTGTGGAACAAAGCCCAAACAAGTTTAGGGGCGTCGGAGTTACTTTGAGGTCGAATTGAACACACCCAAATTCAAGGGTTTCAGGCGGTTCGTGGCCGATTTGAGGTGTTTCCCGACCAAATTGGGTTTGGCCACATGTATGAAAGTTGTTCCTCTCACTGAGATCTAATTTCTCAGTAAAATTTGGTAATTTTTAGAGATAGTTGATATTTTCCAGCGAATCGAGGCGGCCGACCGCCACCGGCAGCGACGCGTGCCCAGGGAACCGACGCCGTAGTTTTAAGCTAATTTTGATGTTCTGGAAATAAATTTAATACGTATTTAATGTAATACACTTGTTTGAAGCTAGATGGGGATTGTTAGTTATGTGTAGAAATATCAAAGTTTAATAGAATTGGAATTTGTGAACTACGAATGGCTTGATCCCTGTTTAGGGTACGTAGGCAGTCTAACGAGATGTTAGATGCACCCATAATACCAATAAGATTAAATATTCGAGAATTAATCTTTGAATTAGAGGTTGCTTGATAGAAGAATTTGGGGAATTAAGTTGATAACATAATTGATTGTTATGGTAATGAAAAACATGGTTAATTTTATAGAAATTAAATTGTTTGGAGATTTAGAAGTATAATAAAAGAAATAGTAGCAAACTAAACCGGAGTTTAGTTTGGGCCTATCACTAATATTATTATTTCCCGAAATAAAGCAAATAATTCGGGACGGGGCGTTACACCGGCTATATGGTACATTTTTTATATTAAGTCTAAAAGTATTTTACTTTTCTTACTAATATTTAATGATTGTTTTTAAATTTCATTTAAATTAGAGCTAATACATTTATTTTTTGTATAACAGAAGAAGACGAAAGCCAACAAGATCAATCGGGAGAAGAAGACTTTTCTCCATCATTAGGGTTCGAGGATCCTCTCATATAGGATGGAGGCGCGACAGTAGGTAATAATAAAGCTTTTCATATTAAATTTTTAATATGTCAGTTGTATTAATTTTTCTTTCATAATAACATTTTTCTTATCTTGTTCTATTCACGGGGGCTTCAAAATTCCCAGAGATCGATGTCTTTGCAGACGTTTATGTTCGACCTAGGGATGAGTTGACTGAGTCCCTTCATGTAAGTATTCTTCAATTATAATTACTATCTTACGCATTCAAGTATCAAGGTTATTATTTGAATTTTATTATTAATATTTCATGTTATTTTACACTTGCGACGATGATGGAAAAGAGGCAGTTGGTTCTTTAAGAGTCCGCCTTCTAATTTCCTCCTGAGACTCTGCTTGAGTGTGTGGATCCCCTAGAGGATGCGGGGTTTCAGATCCTTGCAGACACCTTGGATCAGACTCTTGGACGGAGGCTGGGGACGTATTGTAGGGGGATGAGGAATGCTCGGCGGCGGGAACCTTGAGCCTTTTCATCCTCCCAGTCGAAAGGTGAGGTGACAGCTTTGACAACAGAGGTGGCCGACCTAAGGACTGAGCTCGCCTTGTATAAAAGCCAAATGTCACTAATTGTATAGGCCTTCGGTCAGTTCGGCATTCGACTCCTGGATATTCGTCCCTTATCGATGTACTAACCCCTCCAACCCGAGCATGCCCAGAACTCCGCCTGTTCGACCTCAAAACCCCAAGTCCTTCTTGCCCTAATCTTTCCATCCGCATGTGAACGATGACCCCATAGATTATTCCACCTTTTTTTCTTAGTTGTTTAGTCCCTAACTTTTAAAAGTTTTTCCTTGTACATACATTTTATTTTGATTTTAAATAAATTATTTTTTTGTTCATTACATTTTTTTATTTCAATTTTATTTTTTTATTTTATTATAACATTAAACCCATAACAAAAAATATAATTTTTTTTTGCGTGACAAATACGTGACAACTCGTCCCTAATTTTAGAATTTTATAAATTTTAGAAGCGTGATTTTACGAAAATGCCCTTAGAGGCGAGGGTGTTGACTTTCATTGACCAATGTATAATGAGACGTACAAAATATTCCCTTATGTATTCTTGAAGTACTCGACAATATAGACGTGTAGGCACAAGCAGAAGTGAATTTGGAGTTACGGTTAAAGTTTTATTGAGTTACAAACCCGAAAGTATTTTGAATAAAACACTATTTTTATTACTAAATGATTTTTATGCCATATGTGTGTGGCTGAGTGGGAAAAATAAGGGAGTTGGGGAGTAGAAGAAACAAGGAGGAAAGGGAGGGTTACTGCCTAAACCGGAGGAGTGGAAATGAGGTATGGTTTGCCCAATTAAGAGAAGAAGAAGAAGGAGCTATCCAATTAGGAGAATGGAAAGGAGACAAAGGAGATGAGATTGAGAAGGAGAGGGACCAACCTGGACTCCTACAACCCGTGACCCAACCTTCGACCTGTTTCCTCCATGTTTTCTGATGGCTTTCTCACCGTTTTTCCAGCAAAGCAAGGCAATCCACCACATGTATACAACTCAGCGACCTTCCAGCTTGTATCTCCACCTAATTTGATGGGTTTTGGTTCTCGTATCACCGAGATCGAGCTCGTTGAGTTTCTGGTTTACACAGATGCAATTCACCATTTCTGAAGCCACCATTGTCGATTACCAATACCATTAGTCTTCCGTCGAACCCAGGAACAAGACCTAACCGGTGGTTGGGGTGACGGAGCTTCGGAATCGACGAATCAAAGCACACCCTTTATAGGGTTTCCGGCAGGTTTGAGACGAATTTGAGCACTTCCTGGCTGAATTAGACCTCGGCCCAGGTATAAAAATTATTCCCCTTGATTTTCTCTACATGCCTGTAAAATTTGGGAATTTTTAAAAATAGTATAATTTTCCTGTGAGTCGGGGCCGCGCTTGGGCCGAGGCCCCACCTGCCATTCCTACACTAATTTGTTTACTATAATTTCATATGTGAGGTTCGATTGACGAAATCTCGTCGTAAGACTATAGTTTTGATAGAGACCACCACTTGGATATTAAAAGAATCGACGATTCGACCGTTGGATCGTCACCAAACTTTAGTACGTTATAGAACGTAATATTTGAAGACCAAGGAAACTTACGGATCGAGAATCTGTCATGCGGATTTTCCTGAACTGGGTTTGTAAGCTTGTAAAATAAAACATCGGCTACCACTTAATTCTAGCAATTAGCGAAGATCCAACCGTTGGATCTTAATGAAATTTTAGTATGATATTATAGAAGCATAATGTGGATCTTTGGAAGTTACGAATCAGAAATATGAGGTGTGGATCTTCTGGATTGAGCTACGTAGCATTGTGGATCCTACCGTCGATCTTTGACCGACGGTTGACTTTTGGTCAATGGGTTTCAAATCATTCTAAAACATCCTTAGGGATGTATTTTATGTAAGTTACATGTTCTATCGATAGAAATTTTGAGACATTATTTGATAATTGTTCTTGGCGACAATGGTTCGTAACGCCTCGATATTCATGCTAGAGAATTGTAGCGCAGACTTCAGGTGAGTGGGTCTTTTCCTTTTTATCGTATATATATAATTGATAGTTCCACAAACGCTTTTAAATTGATTTATGCATTTTATGCCATGTCATATATATATATATTATATATTCTAAAATACTGTGATATGGTTGAGTTTTAGATTGCATCATGGTATAACCATATGCATGTTACCTACATATAATTGTTGTGAATGCCTTGAAGTGCTAAGGTGAACGCGAGATGTACAGGTAAGTTTAGGTTAGTTTATGGTGTTATTTGAAATGATTGAGTTATGGCATGACTATATTAGTGTTTTATGCAACTCCGACACTGTCTTACATGTTGCAATAATAGGCAACTCCAACATTGTCGTACTGGTTGCAATAGGTAACTCCGACACTGTCGTACAGGTTGCCTATAAGTCGTACAAGTTGCACTAGGCAACTTCGACTCATGTGTTATCATAGATTGATTTTTTAGTCGTACAGGTTGCGTTAGGTAACTCCGACTCATGGGTTATCATAGACTGATGAGCACCTGATTTTATTATGTTGTTGCCGATATATAGTGATTTAGAATATTTCTGGATTTCCTGTTGATTTACATTTGATTTCATACTTATACGTAGAATGATTTCCTGGACACTATACAAGTATTACAGTGATGGGTTATATCGTTTAGAAGGTCTTTATTAAAGTTTTATTTTCAGGCCCACTTACTCTTGTTTTTTATCCCTCAAGTTTCTAGTAGAAGAGTTTTCGTATTGACGAGGATTCGTGGCAAGTCTTGGTATTGGAGATTACCTTCGATGGTATGATTTTCAATCCACTATACTGTACTTTACTTATGCTCTGACATCACGTGTGAAATGGATTCATTCCCGCTCACAGCGCACTCTCGTATTTAGGCACTTTTAGGTTTAAATTTATTCACATATTCCACATTACTACACTTTATGACTTCGTCACCTTTCAGGTGTTGGCCAGCACAACCCGATTCGGAGTCCTAGTGGACAATCTGGGTCGGGATGTGTCAAATAGCTTCGTCGTGCATACTTTTTTCCGATAACTCACTTTCGTCACGCATACTTTTTTAGACACGAATATTAGTCGTCCCAAGTTTGTCTCTTGGCATTTTGTGCGACAAATATATTCGTTCCTAAAAATTTGGTGCGGCAAATGAGGAACTGTCACGCCTTATTTTCCGCGACCAATGCTTTTGTTCATCGCACAAAGTCTTTCTTCGTGATTTTTGCACGACAGATTCAGCGCGACGAAGTTTTTGTCACGCATACATTTGTACGATGCTATTAAGCTTTGCATGACCAATTTCTGTTCGTCATGCTAATTGTTAAACGTGGTAGTGATTGATTTTTACTTTAATTTGAGTCTCAACTCAATTCAAGTTCAACAAATTTTTAACAAAATAGGGCTGAAAATTTTAACTAGAATGAACGAGCCAAGGAGATCTCAAAACCCTAAATTAAGAGTGGGTGGGAAGAATATTTGAGTGCTTGTAATTGTTGCTCCATATGATTCTACAGTAAGCAAGGCTCATATCATTGTGTGTGATTAGTTTACTTCTGTGTTCTTGATCGCTTATATATCATTTTGCTCTTATTGGTTTGAGGAAATAAAGGCTCAAGCTTTCTGGATTGAGTTACGTAGCATTGTGGATCCTACCGTCGATCTTTGACCGACGGTTGACTTTTGGTCAATGGGTTTCAAATCATTCTAAAACATCCTTAGGGATGTATTTTATGTAAGTTACATGTTCTATCGATAGAAATTTTGAGACATTATTTGATAATTGTTCTTGGCGACAATGGTTCGTAACGCCTCGATATTCATGATTAAGGGAACACTGCCTCAACCTACATGCTCCACTCACAAAGCTTCAACATACAAGCTTCAACAAAAGAAAAATTCAAAGAACTTAGTGAAGAAGGCTTTGGTGTATTTAACACAATACGTTGAAATGAAACAAAGCTTATTTATTGATATCTCTAAGAAGTTACAAATATGTACATATACACGAGTCAAAATAAACAAACAAGAGGGAGCATTCACAAAGGTTGATTAGGAGAAGTCTCAGCAGTCGGCAGAGCCCCAGAAAGAGAAGGCACCGGAGGGGGATCATTTGGAGCCTCAGTACTGGACAGCACCCTAGAAGGAGGAGGCATCAGAGGTTGATCATTTGGAGCTTCATTACGCGGTACAGCCCCAGAAGACGAAGGCAATAAATGCCTTTGGAACAAACCCACAAACCTCTGATGATCATGTAAAATCTGACCATCAGATTCCTTCATCTGGTCAAGCTTCTTCTTCATGTTTGTAGCATAGTCATGAGCGAGCCGGTGCAACTGTTTATTCTCATGCTTGAGCCCTCTAATCTCCTGTTTGAGACTCATCACTTCAGCCGCCAATGATTCAACTTGGCGGGTTCGAGCAAATAGGCGTTGGGCCATATTAGACACAGAACCTGCACACTGAACACTGAAAGCCAGAGAATCCTTAACAGCCAACTCATCAGACCGTTTGGAAAGTAGTCTGTTATCTTTGGGAGTGAGAAGGTTCCTGGCCACCACCGCAGCGGTCATATCATTTTTCATCACGGAATCCCCAACGGTAAGAGGACCAGTAGGGGATACGAATGATGGGTGCCATATGTTGTCTGGAGAAGGCGTGACTGCCTCTTCAACAAGGTTCAAGTCAAAACGACGGTCGGAGGGGCCAAACATTTTCAAAGGTGTTGAAGAGAAAAGAAGTCGGACAAATCAAGATCTTAGAAATGCAAGAAGGGAGCTTCTACTGGTGGAGATTCAAGTGTGCTTTGGAACTTAATACCAGCCTCTATAAAAATCCGCACTCGATGGAGCTTTAGAAATCGAAGAGGCGCCTGCTCAGAAATCGAAAAGGCGTTTGCTTTCTCAAAAGCTGGGCTGCTCAGAGACCACGAGGGCCGATCTCAGGAATCGAAGAGGCGTTTGCTTTCTCAAAAGCTGGGCTGCTCAAAGACCACGAAGGTCGATCGCAGAAATCGAAAAGGCGCTTGCTTTCTCAAAAGCTGGGCTGCTCAGAGACCACGAAGGCCGATCTCAGAAATCGAAGAGGCACCTGCTTTTTCAGCCTTGTCAGCACCTGTCACATGCACACTCAACTTGGCGGAAATTACGGGCATTCTGTCGAAGATTTCTAGTGAAGTAGAAAGCACGTGAATGTTACTGTTCAATCATTCACTTTCCACACGCAACATCAGCTCACGGGTACCACAGATAACTTTGCCAAAAATCTCTGACAAAGTTTAGACACGTAAAGCTTGCAGCTCCTATTACATCGCTATGACCAAGAAGGGTAAAAGAATAGCAAAGAAACAGCACTAACAAAGTTTAGACACGTAAATTTTGAAGGTCTAGCTACCATATTATTACCCACAAGGGTAAAGGAACAGGACCATTGCTGGATAATTGGAAAGTCCCTGTGGGTCAACCTCTATGCTCCGTGGCAAGGTAGACTAGCAAGCAGGCCTAACCTTTACTCACATTCGAGAAAACACTCCCAACAAGATTGCTTGCTTCAAGATCGAAGAGGCACCGTCCTCCGAATCTCGAGAGCCAGACTCCCAACACGATTACTTTCTCAAAAAGTGACGAGACACCGCTATCCGAATCTCGAGAGCCAGACTCCTAGCAGGATTGCTTTCTCAAAAATCGAAGAAGCACCGTTCTCCGAATCTCGAAAGATAGATCCCCGACAGGATTGCTTGTTCGAAAACCGAAGAGGCACCGCTCCCTTAGATAAAGCTTGTTTGTAATCCTCACACCGCTTTCTCAACTTCAAGAGCCAGATCTCCTTGGATAAAGCTTGTCTGTAATCTTCACACGTAACATCAGCTTTCCAGATACCACACACCATTTTTTCAAAGTGCTCTGACAGAGTT
This sequence comes from Malus domestica, assembly GCF_042453785.1. NCBI lineage: Eukaryota > Viridiplantae > Streptophyta > Magnoliopsida > Rosales > Rosaceae > Malus > Malus domestica. The sequence goes on from NC_091666.1 coordinate 1,909,268, forward strand.
AAAACACGTGAAGCTGGCAGCTCCCACTACCGTGCTATGACCAAGCAGGGTAAAAGAATAGTATTACTCCTTGTTAAGGAGACTTATATATATGTCGACCTCCATCCTCAACGGACAGGCAGACCTGCAAAAATGCTCAACCCTTCCTCATATCTGAGAGGGCACTCCCAACGAAGCCTCTCGAAATACTCAGCTTTCTTTCCCCCTCCCCCCCGAGAATACCTCTGCAAACAAGCTACACTAGAGCAAGAATATCTCATATCATCAGGGTTAAAAGCAAGAGTATCCCATATCATGCTTTTTTCCTGTCTTTTCCTTTGGCCTTGTTCTTACCTGCAAGACAAAGAGAAAGAGAGCAATCAGTCAGCACTTGGAATCAAGCTTCCAGTCCGGAACTGACTGCCTGGAACCCCATTGCTCTCGAGTACTCATCTTCAACATCTTATGCTTCCCGAGAAGATACCACATCTGTCTGAGGAACAAATAGGGCAAGTGAGAATGATACAAGGAAGCATGTGGAGACAAGCGCAACAGAACACGTGCCGATACATCCACTACTTTGTCAACAGCAAAAGTATCCCATATCAGCAGGGTCGAACGTACTCTAGATTTGATGGACTTGTTTTGACCCTCAAATTCTTCAGTCGGCCTTATACTCTGGTGGAAACAACAAAACCCTCCAGCCCAGTTCAAGAATAAGCCTGTGGAAAGTTACTTCTTCAAAAGCAAAAGTATCTCATATCACATTTTCTCATTTTCTTCTCTTTATCCTTCATGCTACCTGCAAGATAAGGAGAAGGATAACAATCAGCCGGAACTCGAAATCAAAGCTTCTGATCTGGGACTGATTGCTTGGAGCTCTGATTGCTTACCTTGTCTGTCACCTCTTTCAGCAGACCCCCTAGCTCGGCGACTTGGGGGACTCCTACTACATGGTTTGTATCGCGCTTGACCAAGCCTGAAACTACAAGTAAGCGTCAAGTGAAATTGATACATTACCTTGTGCATCTCCACCAGTTAAAGATACCACCCCTGGAGGGAGGAAGAGTACTTCCAAAGAAGATGCCACATCTGCCTATGAGACAGATAAGGCAAGTGAAGACGATACCACACTTCGGTACTTAAAAGTTTCGTGATTACGAGATCATTATTCCACAATATTTCCTAATGTCATTTGTACTAAATCATTCACTTGTACTCACTAAAGGAGAGCTTGAACCTATATACTGTGTAAACCCTTCACAATTAATGAGAACTCCTTTACTCCGTGGACGTAGCCAATCTGGGTGAACCACGTACATCTTGTGTTTGCTTCCTGTCTCTATCCATTTACATACTTATCAACACTAATGATCGGAGCAATCTAGCGAAGATCACAAACTTAATATTTAAGATGATATTCTTTGGTGTATGCTTTTCGCAAACGATATAGTGTTGATAGATGAAACGCAGGAAGGGGTAAACGCGAAGCTTAACCTTTGGAGATAAGTGTTGGAATCTAAAGGTCCTCGCCTAAGCCGATCAAAGACAGAATATATGGAGTGCAAGTTCAGTGCAAACGGAGGCCAAAATGAGTTAGGGGTGAGGATCGGAGATCAGGAAATACCAAAGAGCGACCGTTTTCGCTACCTAGGATCTATCTTGCAAAAGAACGGAGAATTTGATAGAGATCTCACCCATAGAATACAAGCTGGATGGATGAAGTGGAAGAGTGCATCCGGCGTGTTGTGTGACCGTCGTAGGCCACTGAAGCTCAAGGAAAAATTTTATAGGACGGCAATAAGGCTGGCAATGCTGTATGGCATAAAATGTTGGGCGGTGAAGCATCAACACGTAGGTGTAGTGGAGATAAGGATGCTTCGTTGGATGTGTGGGCACACGAGAAAGGATAAGATTAGGAATGAGGATATCCGAGATAAAGTAGGAGTAGCCGAAATTGAAGGAAAGAGGAGAGAAAATGGGTTACGGTGGTTTGGACATGTGCAAAGAAGGCCTACTGACGCTCCGGTTCGAAGATGTGACCACGGGACAGAGGTTCAGGGCCGAAGGGGTAGAGGAAGACCTAGGAAAACTTTGGAAGAGACCCTAAGAAAAGACTTAGAGTACTTGGATCTAACGGAGGACATGACACAAAACCGAGCGCAATGGCGTTCTAGGATTCATATAGCCGACCCCACTTAGTGGGAAAATGCTTTGTTGTTGTTGTTGTCAGACCTTTTGATAACAGCTATAACTCTTGGATTAGTTCCAAGAGACACAACTCTACATTACAGAAAGTGCATTACGTTTAACACTTACATCATTGACATGATCCTAGTTGATCTAAGGTTCTCACATATATCCTCCTTAGGTTCCTGAGTAATCATCTCTAGTTCCTGCTGAAATCTCTCCATGGCCGAGAATGGCAAGCACATTGGTACCAATATTCCATCCTCAGTGTTGTTTTTGTGTTGAATGTAGAAGCTAATCAAATCCAAGGCCTTGGCGGGTCCAGCAATTACCGGCCGTCCCCATCCAAAATTGACATCTCCAAAACCTGCACGCGTTGTATCAGAAACTATAAAATAACTTCGTGTCGATGAATATTGAGGTCGCCCTCTTAGTACCAAAAGATCTGCCACTGATCTTAAGTATTCTTCATTCATGGTGGCTTTAGCCTTCTTCACCAACTCCAAAGCATATCCCAGTGGATTTTTGCATAGAGGTTCAGCCTTTGAAACTGCAGCTGGAAATGCAAATGCATTGCCATAGTATCCCAAGGGAAGACGTACATTGTGGTGCTTTCCCCGTGCATTGACAATGCATGAAATGCGAACAGCCTGTTTTGGATTAATTTTAAGTGCAAGAGTGCGACATTTCCACAAACAAGCTGTGATCAAGTCAAATGTGGAGCAAGTGGAAATTAGGTGGGGTGGAATCTGTTTTCGAAGGACTCTCATCTCCTTGGCACCAAAGTAGAAAGATCGTTGAACCATGTTTGACTGGTTACTGGATGTGTATGAACCATTAGAATGGTCAATCACGTCTTCATATTCATGATGAACACATGTAATTCTTGGTGGATCTCGAGCAAATAAGAGCTCTCTCTCCCACACTGGTAGAATAGATGGTGCATGTGCGCCTCTTGCCATCTCCGCAATGGCGGTCAGGAACAGGAGCAATCCAGGTGCATCGCACATTGTGTGGTTTATGCGCAATGCAAGTATGAAACCTCCACATATAAGACATGTCACCTGTATATTGCAAAAGTTAGTTACTAGACTTTTTTCTTGATCATCATATTCATGCTAGTTAACAATTCTTTAAAAGAAAAGACAAAAAAAAAAAAAAAAACACCATCTAAATTAGATGATCTAATTAGGAAACAAAAATTTCAAAAAAATTAGGAATAAAATTCAAGAAAGATGGAGTCTCTTTGAAAGAGTCTTGTGCATGTTATAGTTACTTGAAAGAGTCTTTAAATATAGAGGAATTTAGACAAAACGCTTATAGAAGAAAAAATTTAGACAGAAGACAAAGAGGACGACATGACGACAGGCAAAAGACCTAGAAGAAGAACGGCAAAGAAAACCTACACAATAAGGGTGATGTAAGATTGGTAGAAAACCTAGGACCTAATTAGGCAGATACCATGTAGAAATATAATTTCCTCTATTCGGTGTGTATACAAATTTTACAATGTATAGGGTTAAACATAAGGATTGTCGAAGAAAAATTAGTTTCGAAAAATAATGAAAAGCGTCTCATAATCTTTTCTTTCCAAAACCACCTAATGACTTTCTTTAATCATAAGAACAAAAAGGCGTGGTAGTATCGTAGATAAGTTCAAGTTTGGGTGTGGTGGCAATATGATAAATTTTCGTTTATGAAAATGATTGCCAATTTTATGAAAAAAGTTAAAAACAGTTGCGGTGCCACCAAACTTCAACTTATTTACAATATTGTTAGTGCTTTCTTGTTTATGTCCTTATTTGTCATTAAAAATTTCATATGTTGTTGATTGCACTAAATTCTTACAAAAAATCTTCGACGTGTGTATGCGACCTTAACGCAAAAAACACTACTCATACCCTTAACCTACTTCAAAGTTTTTGTAAAGAATTCATGGTTATGACCAAATATGAATACGAAAAACTAATTAACATATTATTATTCACTCACCTGAACCAGCAGCAAAGGACAACTAATAATTCTATCAGAGCCTGGAAAATTATACAAGAACTCCTCTAAGGGTGGACAATGGGGTAGAATTTTTTCTCCTAGTTGCTCAAGTGTGACATCAGCAAAAGCCTCGATGAACAAGATACCTTCACCATTGCAATCGACCATGAGCTTTCTGTTAGGCCCTTCCCTAAGCCTTCCAGCTAAAGGGTAGTAATACACTAATGCTCTACTTAAGGCTTCCCTGATCACCTTAACGGGATTATGATGTTTATTAAGTGAAGGGTTGTCTTTGTAACACATTATGATTGGAACCTGAAATCTCAAACCTTCTTGGTCGTCCATATCTGAGAGAAACTTTGTTTCATGAGGCGTTGGCTTTGCCGGAGTTATAAGTTCTGGTTGCAATCGTTTCACCTGAATTACTGAGGATGGCATCATTTCAATAACGAGCTTAAGAACCAACAAAAGATCAAAGGATTTGGAACTCTTACTTTGTGGTATGCATGCTAACTAGAAGTTGATAGTCGGTACTTATATAGCGTTATGCAGATGCTCTAGGGTACCCGAATCTTCCGTCCATGTTTCCACCCGTTGTGAATGTGATTCTTTTCTTTTCCATTAAACATGTTGTTTAGACTTCTTGTTTATCAAAAGATCTGAGCGTGCCACTGTTATCTTTTTGTATAATAGATTGTTGTATAGGTGTGAATTACGTCAATTACTTGTGCTTCAAGTTATTTAGACTTCTTGTTTATCAAAGGATTGTCATAGATGCGTTAAGTCTGTATAAGGTTATTTTCCTGCCTTGTAAATAATGACTTTTACTTATAACATTGTATGTCCAAAATGAAGGGAGTTCAGGGCTCTTCCAACCATTTCCTTAATCAAAGTTTGCTTTAATGAAAACAAGTTCATTAACTTATCCAGATTTGATTATAGATGAAACTTTTGAGTGGAAAACAGTCGAAAATGACTTAAATACATGAAGAAAAATGCATTAAACAACAAATCTACTATTTATAAGTACAAACAAAAGAGATTCGGGCAACATTTAACCTTGTCAGGCAAGGTTGAACTTTTGCAACCACTTTACTTTGTGTTTTCAGGGGTTTGTATACTGTCAGGGATGAAAAGTAAATAGGTTTTACTAGAGGGAATCGATGTTACAACACTAAGGGAATGTAGCAGAGCTTCTAAACTCGACAAAAGATGGCTTTCTATAAGGGAACTACAGCTAAAAAGGACAAAATCTGGACAAATTGCAACTTTCTGGGTACGAACTTGTTTGAGAGCAAAGTTTGTATGTCTTTTGATTGATTGGCTGAGTGTCCTTGTCTCTGGTGTCCCTCTATACTTTTATAGACAATATGGCCCAACTGTCCAAGCCTTGCCTTTAGCTGATAGTTCTCGGAGGGCAGTGAGTCATCACCTATTTACTCATCCATACCCTTGAAAAGTGTTTTTTGGTTAGTGGTGAGGTGCCCTTTGTTGCCCATCACTTCAATCATAGGCATATGGCCTATGCCTATGTTGAAATAGCTTCCAATTCTTCTCATACCTATTGGCTTGTCTGAGTCCAGACTTTTCCTTGCTTTTGCATCTTTGGGCCTCCATTATAACAAAGCCCAAAGTCAAATATAAACCCAAACACAAGGAACTAACAAATTACATGGAACTTTTTATTTAGAGCCTTGATGGGCATATACATGCCCTGTTTTTCCTCAGCCTGTTTACTTGCTTGAAATTTCATATGCAAACATTGTTTTGCTTCCCTCTTTTCATTTTGGATTTGACGGCTTGGCTACATAGACTTTTTTTTGGGCATGTGACTTTCTTGTTGTTCAATTTTGTGTGAACATTGTAATTTACTTTATTATGTTTTCGGTTTGGTAGGTCGCTTAAGCTATATACTTGAATTAGTGAAACTTGCTCGATGATGTGAACTTGAAATACCTATTAATCATATAAGCAAACCCAATTTTAACTTGCAATTTTAACTTGCAAACCCAATTAATCATAGTAAGAGCAAGTATGAAGTCGTTCCCACGAGTAGGTTTTTACTTTAATTTGAGTCTCAACTCAAATTCAACAAACTTTTAATACAAATAGGGCTGAAAATTTTACCTAGAATGAAAGAGCCAAGGAGATCTCAAACCCAAAATCACGAGTAGGTGGGAAGAATATTTGAGTGCTTGTAATTGTTTCTACATATGCTTCTACAGTAATCAAGGATCCTATCATTGTGCGTGATTAGTTTACTTTTGTGTTCTTGATCGCATATATATCATTTTGCACTCATTGGTTTGAGGAAATTAAGGCTCAGACTTCGTGATATTTTCATGGTTCTTTAAGAAATCCATTGAAATCTTACTAAATTGTCTAACAAATGAGCAATTTGATTCTTACTGTTGGAGGAAAGATTAGCAGTTTTCAATTACACTGCAGAAAGGAAGAATACAAGAGAATATATATGGAGGATGACTGGATGAGTTTTGAATGGGAACTAAAATTTACATAACTTTATTGCTTTTAGATTTTTATTACAACACTTGGCCATCTTATTGGCTATCTATATTAACATTCAGACCTTTAGATGACAGCCATAACTCTTGGATTAGTTTCAAGAGACACAACTCTACATTACAGAAAGTGCATTACGTTTAACACTTACATCATTGACATGATCCTAGTTGATCTAAGGTTGTTACATATATCCTCCTTAGGTTCCTGAGTAATCCTCTCTAGTTCCTGCTGAAATCTCTCCATGGCCGAGAATGGCAAGCACATTGGTACCAATATTCCATCCTCAGTGTTGTTTTTGTGTTGAATGTAGAAGCTAATCAAATCCATGGCCTTGGCGGGTCCAGCAAATACCGGCTGTCCCCATCCAAAATTGACATCTCCAACACCTACACGAGTTAGATCAGAAACTAAAAAATTACTTCCTGTCGATGAATATTGAGGTCGCCCTCTTAGTACCAAAAGATCTGCCACTGATCTTAAGTATTCTTCATTCATGGTAGCTTTAGCCTTCTTCACCAACTCTAAAGCATATCCCAGTGGATTTTTGCATAGAAGTTCAGCCTTTGAAATTGCAGCTGGAAATGCAAATGCATTGCCATAGTATCCCAAGGGAAGACGTACATTGTGGTGCTTTCCCCGTGCATTGACAATGCAGGAAACTCGAACAGCCTGTTTTGGATTAACTTTAAGTGCAAGAGTGCGACATTTCCACAGACAAGCTATGATCAAGTCAAATGTGGAGCAAGTGGAAATTAGGTGGGGTGGAATCTATTTTCGAAGGACTCTCATCTCCTTGGCACCAAAGTAGAAGGATCGTTGAACCATGTTTGACTGGTTACTGGATGCGTATGAGCCATCAGAATGATCAATCACGTCTTCATATTCATGATGAGCACATGTAATTCTTGGTGGATCTCGGGCAAACAAGAGCTCTCTCTCCCACACTGGTATAATAGATGGTGCATGTATTACGCCTCTTGCCATCTCCGCAACGGCGGTCAGGAACTGGAGAAATCCAGGTGCATCACACATTGTGTGGTTTAGGCGCAATGCAAGTATGAAACCTCCACATTTAAGACGGGTCACCTGCATATTGAAAAAGTTAGTTACTAGACTTTTTTCTTGATCATCCTATTCGTGCTAGTTAACAATTCCTTAGAAGAAAAGACCCAAAAAACTATCTAAATTAGATGATCTAATTAGGAAACCAAAATTTCATAAAAATCAGGAATAAAATTCAAGAAAGATGGAATCTCTTCGAAAGAGTCTCGTGCATGTTGTAGTTACTTGAAAAAGTCTTTATAATACAGAGGAATTTAGACAAAATGCTTATAGAAGATAGAAAAGCGAAAAACCTAGAAGAAGAACGGCATAGGAAAACCTATGCAATAAAGGTGATGTGAGACTGATAGAAAACCTAGGACCTATTACCATGTAGAAATGTAATTTCCTCGATTCGGTGTGTACACAAATTTTAAAATATATAGGGTTAAACATAAGGATTGTCGAAGAAAAATCAGTTTCGAAAAATAACAAAAAGCGTCTCATAATCTTTTCTTTTCAAAACCACCTAATGAACTTTCTTTAATCATAAGAACAAAGAGGCGTGGTAGTATTGTAGATAAGTTCAAGTTTGGGTGTAATGGCAATATGATAAATTTTCATTTATGAAAAAGGTTGCCAATTTTATGAAAAAGTTAAAAACAGTTGCGATGCCACCAAACTTCAACTTATTTACAATATTATTAGCGTTTTCCTGTTTATGTCCTTATTTTCAGTAAAAATTCATATGTTGTTGATTGCACTAATTTCTTACAAAAAATCTCCGGTGTATGTATGTGATCTTAACTCAAAAAATACTACTCTTACCCTTAACCTACTTCAATTTTTTTGTAAAGAATTAATGGCTATGACCAAATATGAATACGAAAACCTAATTAACATGTTATTAATAATTAATTGACTCACTTGAACCAGCAGCAAAGGACAACCAATAATTCCATCAGAGCCTGGAAAATTAAATAAAAACTCCTCTAAGAGTGGACAAGGGGGTAGAATTTTGTCTCCTAGTTGCTCAAGTGTGACATCAGTAGAAGCCTCGACAAACAAGATACCTTCACCATTGCAATCGACCATGAGCATTCTGTTAGGCCCTTCCCTTAGCCTACCAGCTAAAGGGTAGTAATACACTAATGCTCTACTTAAGGCTTCCCTAATCACCTTAATAGGATTACGATTTTCATTAAGTGAAGGGTTGTCTTTGTAACACATTATGACTGGAAGCTGAAACCTCAAGCCTTCTTGGTCATCAATATCTGAGAGAAACTTTGTTTCTTGAGGCGTTGACTTTTCCGGAGTTATAAGTTCCGGCTGCAATCGTTTCACCTGAAGTACTGAGGGTGGCATCATTTCAGTAACGAGCTTAAGAACCAGCAAAAGATCAAAGGATTTGGAACTCTTACTTTGTGGTATGCATGCTAACTAAAAGTTGATAGTCAGTACTTATATAGCGTTATGCATATGCTATAGGGTTCCGAATCTTGCGTTTAGGGTGCGTTTGGTATGTGGGACGGGACGGGACGGAACGGGACGAGGCGTTCCGTCCCGCGTTTGGTGCGCCAAAAATGGGTGGAACGGGCTGTTCCACGGGACATATTTTGGGTGTTTTTGCGTCTCACCTCCCCCCTGGAACGGGTTTGTTCCACGTCTGTGGAACACAATGTTTTACCATTTTAAGACAAATATACCCCATGTCTTTTTCAAAAATTACACCTTCGTTCCGTCCCGTCCTGTCCCGTCCCGTCTCGTTCCGTCTCGTCTGCGTACCAAACGCACCCTTAAGTTTCCATCCGTTGTGAATGTGATTCTTTTCTTTTCCATTAAACATGTTGTTAATTTTTAGAAAGAAACGCTTAAATCACGCAATCAACATGGACTGCAAAGACAAACGTGTTGTTGAGAGTTATGTGCATGGGACCGTTTCACAGTGCACACCACAGATTCATGCATATACATTAATACTGAATATTATTTCACCATCAGAAAACTGAATACTAACAGGATATGAGGACAGGTGTGCGGTAGAAAAGCTTTGATAGGGATGGAAGTAAAAAGGCCAACATCGTAGTACGTACCTGCCGCAATTACAGTTATCGTTGGACCCGGCTTCTCTGCCTCTCATTTTTCATATATTTCTATCTCCTCTTATTTGTACAGTCACAATTAAATCACGTTAACATTTTATATTACTATTATTTTTTATTTTATTATATTTTTAAAAAAATTAATATAAAATATTAACGTAGCTTAACCGTAACTGTACAAAATAGGAAGGAATAAGAATGTATAGAAAGTGGGAGGGCAGAGAAGCCGGATCCTTATTGTGAAGCATCGAACGTCTGCTATAAAGGAAAACAATGTTGTTTTATAATGTCTGGCATATAAGCACGGGAGAATATTGTTTCACATTATTATTAATTTTGACTGAACTGGTGACTACTTAATTATGAGTACAGATTCTTTTCGGATCTAAAAAAATTAAGTTTAAGGATCAAATCATTCGAACTGTTGAAATTTGATCCAACAGCTACAAATAAGAGATATCTCTAAAAGTTATAATAATTGTAGCCGTTGAATTAAATTTCAACAGTTAAGATCATTTGATCAGTAGGCTTAGGGGGTGTATTCAATTGGGATTTTGAGGGATTTTAATTCTTTTAATGAATCCAGGGGGTATTCAATTAGGATTTTAAGTGATTCTCTAAAATTCAATGTGTATTCAATCAGGATTTTAAGATAATTTCTTAAAATTCTTAGAAACCCTGGTGTATTCAATTAGAATTTTAAAAAAGTTTATAACATTCCAGGTGTATTATATTAGAATTAGAATTTAAAAAATTTAGAAAAGTTGAGGAATTTGAGGGAATTTGAGAGATTTTGTAGTGTATTTTAAGCATCTACAAATCTCACCTCTTCCCATGAGATTTTAAGGGAATTGAATCAAAATTTTATATGGAATATCTACAAATTAGTTAAACTCCATAAAAATTAATGGATTTATAAATCCATTAAAATCTATCAAATTCCCAATTGAATACATCCCTAGTTTTTTTTTAAATCTGGAGAGGATTTGTACTCCTCAATTATCTCATGATAAAAGTTTGTTATGATGAAGAAAGTTGAGGCTCCGTAAAATTAATCGATAATATAGGGAGCAGCTTAATCACTTGTATGCATATGCAAGGTCCTCTTTTATCTTATGTGAAATTCATACTCCCAATATGTATCTTCATGTGTGTCAAATTTTTAAGTTTACCACATGAATAACACAAACCAAGTGGCGTGGAGCACGTCAAGTATTAGACTTCACACATGAGACAATTTGGTCTGATACCATGACGAAAGTTGAGGTTCCATCGCCACTTAGTACTACGGTCTAGTGGTATTCCTCTCCACTTGTAAGTGATATTTTAGGTTTAATTCTCGCCAAAGGCAAATTTGAACTGCATTATTGTTTGTCTATTGTGAGTATAAGCTCATCATCTTTCCCTCAGTGTAAATAATGTCGTTTGTTAAAAAAAATAGTTGAGATTGAATCATAAAACTAATTGACAATATGAAGAGTAACTCAATTACTTATAAGCACATGTAAGGTCCTTCCTTACCTAATATGAGATCCATAGTCTCAACATTTCACTGTTAAGCAAATATGTACAAAAACAAAATGGAACAAATAATTCGATCACTTGACAAAATAGAACTCATTGAAGACAATATTATGTTTGTTAAAATGGAAATGGAGCTTCGGATTACACCCAACTTTTATCTCCTCACCCAACGAACTCTTTTTACTCTACAAGATTTTAAAAACTTAACATCTACTCTCCGCACTCACCAAATCTACCAAAATTACCCCTTCCAAATCATTCTCCATCTTACACGGTATATCTTCTCATCCAACAACCTCCCCTTCAATATTGGGTGGCCGAACCCACTTTCCTCCATCATTATTCATGAAGCTATGCACACTCTTATAAGGAACATGAAACCAGCATCTCTTTGCAACTTCTTATGAATTATGTCTTTATTTGCGTTCATTTAAGTTGGTGGTTAGCCATCCAATTGTTCTTCCCCATCAATTTTTAGAAGAAATCAAACCAAATTAGACTCGAGTGTTCATATATTCATTGGAGTTGAATATAACAATATGTAAAATTCCATCGAAGCCAAATTGTATCAAGACTTTGTAACAGCAGCATGAAGGTCAGGAGTCGACTTGGAGGAGAAGATCGCGAGCGGGTTCAGCTAGCATTGGTTAACCGAACCCCCGATTCCATGTTCATGGCTATCAACTAATCCTCAACTCTTATGTTCGGTGCTTAATTTCTGAACACTGAACTTCCTGTCAAATTTCGTGTTCGGCATGTTCAAATACATGATTCAATCTAGTTGTATTTTATTGAAGAAAATAGAAACAAACCCACGAGGAGTTCAGAGAAAAGTGACGGCTTAGGGCAGAACATTGCAACTTAAACGTCACTTATATACTTCAAGGATTTTTTGTCACAATACCACCTTACATCTCATTTAAATTAGCTAGCTAACAAAAGCCTTCAAGACCCCAGTTGTTCTAAGCAACTCTAAACCTCACACCAAAGCAAATCTATCTCATCTCTACATTTGTAATTTTGGATTGAGTCGACATATTTGGCCGTTACAAATTCAGAAAAAAGTAAGCCATTACTTTTGTTTAGTGCAAAAAATTGGAAGCTAGAAATCAGTATAGGCATCAACACTCTCCTTCATATTGTTTCTAGTTTTGACACCAGCAAATCCCTGAGATAAACAAAACTCTCTTTTAGCGTACCCTTAGTAAATATATCCACAATTTGATCCTCGTATTTGCAATAGAGTAATTCAATCACATTATCTGATGTACAAAGGATCTCTAATAAAGTGATGGTTCCTCTTGACATGTTTTGTTTTTTTTAGTGAATCAGAGGATATCTTGTTATAGCAATTGCAAAGGTGTTGTTGAATTTTAGTGATATAGCATCTACTTTGAAAACATAGCTGGGTCGAGGAACCCAAACCCAATAGATAAATAATCTCAACTAAAATTTCAAAAGAGGATTCAAGTACGGTTTCAATCATACTATGTAACAGTGAGGAACAAAATGAAATAGAGAAAAAAGAACAAAAGACTCACGATATAATTCATGGGCACACAAACGATTAAAGAACCATTGAGAAATAAGTACTTTTACAAGACTCAACAAGACCGACATCTACTACACTTGAAGTTTTCTCTTGTACTTTTAATCTTGTAGCACACAGTCTTTCTTTTGCTCTCTTTTGGATGAACACGACGCACTTAGCAGGTTCTCCTCACAACTAAAGAGATTGCACTCAACTTCGTCACATAGATGAACACAACTTCTTCACACAAATGAATATGATGAATAATATGAAAGGTATGAAGTGTTTCACTAAGATCACTCTTCTAACCTAGCACTCAAGAACTTTGCTTTAAACCTTTTATGCTCAAATCTTATAACCAAGCAAAGATGAATGATAGGCTTGATTTCCTATGAAACCAACAGCCTAGAATAAAGGAAACTGGAATTATGTACTAGAATACAATCAATTTGGGTTTATTTCTTAAAACTAGGCAAGTAAACTGATATTATAATCTTCAAGATATGCAATGACGTGATTCTCGTTTCCTATATGAATGCACATTGTCAATGCAAATTTTCATCATCTTCAGTCTTGATGAAAATGCATCTGCAAAACAATCAACACCTTTGATCAAAGACCAAAGTCTCACACGCCCACGAGGTGGGGGGGGGGGGGTTAGGCCAATGGATCTCCGATGCCTAAGTCAGTTTCTCTAAGGAGAATAAAGTGTTTAGGGCTTTTTTAGGGTAGCAAAAGCTCTGAAAATTTGGTAGATTATGGGGTATTTATAGGGATAGGGCCGGCCATAGTGTTAGGGTTTTACCCTACACATGACGGCATCCTATTGGCCAAGGTATTTATGGAGAAATATTCTCAAAATATTCTCAAGATATTAAATAGGAGATAATAGAGTAATTATCCCTAATTTATTTAAATTGGGATTACTTGATTAGAGTCAATCTTCAATTGGGAATGTATTAAAGATAGGATTTGGGTAATTAGTCCTTATCTTTAATTCCTTGCCAAGGGCAAGTGAGATATGGGCAGTCTAATTCAGCTGCTGAGACCTTCAGGGGTGTGAGCTAAGCGTGAGAGCATATGAGAAGCCTACCCATTTATTAAGGGAAATCTTGTCTTTCTTGAGAAAAAGTTCACGTGTCGCCTTTAGAATTTTTGAGATTATTTTAGGCTCCACAAATGTCACGCCCCGATCCCGACATACGTCCATGATCGACACGTGATGGCACCAAATATTTGTATCTCAACATACCCTGCCTTCGGGATATGGCAAATCACGACTTGAGAATCGAATTGCATAGTAATTTTTCATACACTTTATAGCTGCATCTAACCTCTTTGTTAGATTGCCTATGTACCCTAAACAAGGATCAAGCCATTTGTAGTTCATCCTTCAGTATGCTCGAACAATCATCACATAAATCGTTATGTCTCAACAATATACCACAATGCATAATATGCAATATTTCAAAGAACAAACGACGAAGCACAATCATATTCTCTAATCATTTTGCCATTCACCCACACCTATGCATTCCAACATCATCCAATAATCACCCCAATCAATAACACATACCATACACCGAAATGCAGGGCTAGAACGACACAATTCGGTCGAAGCCTACTTCTCTGAAACTAATATCAAATCCAAGGAACCAACAAGTCAATGGATACGATTTCAAACCATTACTCAACAGAATTGCAGAGTACAAGGGATTACGGACCATCACTTAACAGAATCCAAGTGGATACGATTCTGGACCATCACTCAACGGAATCGCGGAGTAGAAGGGATTCTGGACCATCACTCAACGGAATCCAAGAGGATACGATTCTGGACCATCACTCAACGGAATCGCATAGTATAAGGGATTCCAGACCATCACTCAACGGAATCCAAGTGGATACGATTCTGAACCATCACTCAACAGAATCGTGGAGTAGAAGGGATTCCAAACCATCACTCAACGGAATCCAAATGGATAAGATTCCAGACCATCACTCAACAGAATCGCAGAGGACCAAGGAACATATCAACGGCTCAAGCAAACAACTCATGAATCAAGTGCTCAATTTACAATGGCTCAGCGAAATGAAACAAAGCACAAGTATTAAATTAGAACGGTCAACGAAGCGAGAAATGAAATAATGAAATGGGATATGAAACAAGTTTTGAAGCAACAAACCCCATGGTAATGGGTTAACGGCCCACTACTAGCCCTCACTTTCATCATATCATACCATCTATGCAAATCAACCACATTTCAAATATGCACGTCAAATCACATATCACACTCATCATTAGTACACAAGCCAAATCATGTTTAATAAACTTAAGTCTATGGCTAAATATATAAAATCACATTTCAATAGAAATCACATTATAAAACCAAGTCATATTCACAAATGATACTAATATAAGAAATCAAGGTAATAGCCATATCACATATGTTCAAGTCACTCTCTAACCAATGTAGACCCACTAGACTTCACTTAAAGTCTCCCGTAGTACTCATTTTAGTATTTAGAACTTTTTGAGACATGTTGACCAAAAGTCTGACTTTGGTTAACAGTAGGGTCCACAATCCTACATAATTCGATCCGGAAGATCCGTATGTTGGATTTCGGATCCGTAACTTCTAAAGGTCCATATTATGCTCATAGAACAACATATTAAATTCTCATCACGATTTGACAGTCGAATCTCCATCAATTGCTAGAATTAGGTGGCGGTCGACATTTTATTTTACGAAACTTACAACCCAAATTCGAAAAGATCCATACGTCGGATTCCCAATCAGTAAATTCCTAATATCCTCAAATATTATGTTCTATAATATATTAAAGTTTGATGATTATTCAACAATCGGATCGTCAATTCACATAATAATCAAGTGGCAACCTCTAATAAAACTATGTTCAAACGATGAGATTTCGTCATTTGGACTTCACATATGAACTTGGGGTATCAAATTTAGCCTAAGAAGGTCAAGGGTGCCTCGGCCCACGTGTCGCCGCCACACGCTGCAGCATACGGTGGCCGGCCGTCCCAACTCGCTGAAAAATTCAACTAATTCCAAAAATTACCAAATTTCACATAAATGAAGATCTCAATGATTAAAGCAACTTTTATACTCATGGCCAAGTCCAATTTGGCTTGCACTCTTCGGAACCCTAGAATGGTTGAGCTTCGATTCTCCTTCCTCGGTGTTTTGACGCCCCTACAACTAATTGGGTCTTGTTCCTGGGTCCAAGGGGAGTTGACTAAGAGTGGTGATGGGTGGTGTAACTCGCTGAAACGGCAGAATCGCCGTCGAGCACCTCCAGTGCTCTGATGGAGTTCCTCACGATTTTGGGCCTAAAAACCCTCAAATTTCGGTAGACATGGTAGAGGCGAGGTTATCGACTAGTTTTCAGGTGTTGGATTGGTGAATTTTGCCTGAAAAATGGTAGAAATTGGCCAAAATTAGAATCAGGTCGAAACCGATTTTGTCGTGGGTGTGGTCGACGGTAAGAGGAAGGTCCTCCTCCTGATTAGCTGCCCCCACCTTTCTTCTAATTGGTCCCTCCCATTTTTTTCTGATTGGTACACACTAACTCTTACATGATTGGCCTATTTCCCACAAAGTGAGAATTATTTAATTAAAAACTATAGTTTAGTAAACGATTCAAATGTCCGTAACTATACTGTTATAATCCGGACTCATAAACGGTTTTCGCCTATGCTCTCATGGTTTCAAGATCTATTTGAAAACATTAATTATGACCTCGAAAGGTCAACGACCTTTAAATAATTAAAATCCAAACTTCAAACTTCGTAGCTGGTTTAATTAAAATCTAAATTCAAATAAATTAATATAAATTCCTGAAAAATAGTATAAAATCTCAATAATATAAACACGTAGATTATAACAGTGAAATCCAGGCACATGCTGCACGTAGGAAAATGATAGTAGGTGTAGAAATCCCAAACCGCTTGGCTTGTAAAGTTGTTTCCCAATTTGAACTTGATCTCCTTTCTAGTTTTGGAGATAAACCTCTTCTAGGAAAAGAAAACCAATTGCCCTCAATACCTATTTAATTCTACCTTAAGCAAGGAATTAAAAAAATTTGGAGAGCAATCATTATTCCAATAAGGAAAAGAACCCAAAGGAAATTTTTCTTCCCCCTCCCCTAGCTTTCTTCTTCTCTTGCCCTTGCAAAGTCATCTCTCATTGTTGTTCTTCTTCTCCATGCCGCACCAAGGTAAGAAAAATTTGAATTTTCTTTTGAATTTTTATGGGAGTTTTGGGATTTGAAAAATTGGCTGAGCAGGGGCCGAGAAGGCGTGAGTGGCGTGGCAAGGATGCCACAGGACTGCTGGTGATGCGGTAAGAGGGTCGGCTGGCCTAAGCCAGGGGCTTGGGTTGGCTCGGGCCGGGAGGATCGGCATGCTGGGGCGCGAGGAGGCCGGCTTGGGTCGGGTCTTCAAGGCTGCTGAGCACGGGCCCTTGCAGGCGAGAGGAGCGAGGGAGAGAAGGAGAGGCCGGCTCGGGCCAGGCCTCTCGCTAGCATGCTGGGCTGAGGGCCTTGGGAGGAAACTTTGTGAACTAATTAATTATTTAGGGCTTAACTCAATAGACACATTAGGCACAAAGCTAAGCACTGGTCTAAATTATTTACTAGCGTAACATTCAACCACTCATGCACAACCCAATGACTGTGTTTCATCATGTAACCACAAAAATACTTTGAAAATGCAGTTTTCTGTTTAGTAATGAAACCGCAACAAGCTATGGTTTCAAATCCCTTTTGATCCAATCAGTCGTTCTTGTTCAAGATTTGTCAGAGTCTCGATTGCTATCGTCACCACTATACATGCCTGAAAACACAAACCAACAATGTAAAAAACCTGCATATGAAGGTACGAGGGCTATAAACTATAAACGAGCTCAGGGTATCATAATTCATATACATACTTTTGCAGGTTATATTGAAATAGAAACTAAATTCGATTCCCCCTCCCCAAATCGCTTGTCTCCGTCTAGTTTGGAGACACACAAGTATTGTCATACTTCTTACTGGAACTTACCCAAACATAGTTGGAGACACGCAAGTATTGTCATACTTCTTACTCAAACATAGGTGGAGATATGCAAGTAATGTCGTATTTCTCACTCAAACTTGGAGATATGCATTCTGCAGCTGTTTATATTAAGTGTTATATTTGCTTGTTAGGTCGACATTTACGAGTCTGAAGATTAATTGATCCAACAATGTTCCACCAAAATAGATGAATTAGCACAAGCATCTGAACTCCTTTGAATCTATTAAAAGATGTCTCCTTGTTCTAGCAATTTATTAATATCCCATCACGAACATCCATCCGATACTCTACGACTCACAACCTACTTTCTCTCCTCTTTTTTTCTTTCTCAAATCTAGTACAGGTTGTAATGAATGTAAATTTATGTATAGCATATGCAGTAAAACAAAACAGCATAATCAGACACTTAAAAACACATAAAACTGAATTATCCCACCAGCAGTAAACAGTTTTAAAAAGTAGAACACTCACCTAAGGTTTTCAGTAGATCATATTGCAAGGACAATTGATTGCTAATTTGTTGAAATGCCATAACGGCTGCGAAGAGCATCAATTTGTTTCTCAAAGGACTGCGAAAGCTCAGCAATTGATGTTTTGCAAGCTGAAAAGTATGAAATACAACCCAGAGAAAAAGTACTCAGAATGAATAACAGTAGTTTATACATTGTTGGCTCAAGATAGATTGTTAGTTTGTTACCAAGCACTTATAAATCTTATTAATGACTCCTAGGAGGCAATTTATTATTTGTCACTCTTTTCTTGTTTGTTCAATCTTCTTTCTCTTCTCCGCAGTTATACAATATCTTGTTTTTGATCAATGATTCGCTTCTTAGAACAAAAGCAACAAGGCAAACAAGAAAACTCAAAAGGGACAAAGCCTAAAACCCCACCTGAACAAGCTCCAGCGTAGGGTCGGGAACTAATTAAAAGGGAGCAGCGAAGAGAACGAAAAAACAGACACTAAACGGAAAACAAAACAGCTAACAAACTGAAGAACCTAAGTTAGCACACTAAATAGTTAGCCATTATTGTCCCAATAGTTTTAATAGCAATGTGAAACTTAACAGATAAAGAAATGTTATCCAACCTGTATCACTTCGAACATGAGATTAAAAACGATTTCCACATATGGACACAATAATCACTTGTCAAACCCTCAAAATGAACGACGTCTCTCAAATGTTTTGATGATAATGCAACATAGAATGTTGGTTAGTAGAGATGATTGAATCCAGACTCCATCAGTACGACATTATTACCAAGACATAACTTACAAAAAATCCACATATTTTAAGCATGTCAGAGAGGTTTTAAACTGAAGACATACCACGAGAAGCGGTGGTCTGTGCATCTGCCATGAACTCTGCATATGAAGCCTGATAAAAAAGCAGTAGGATGCACTTGATGAATAAGCACTACAAACATACAATCAGAAGTAAGTAAACGAAACAAAGAAAGACTAGATTAATATACCGCCATTGCTTCCCGACTTTCAGTAATCCTTTGGGTCATCTTCTTGTATTCCTTATCTGCTTCATCCAACACTTGTTGGCATGCCTGGCTCTGGATCTGACGGCACAAAGAGACTTATAATTAGGTGAAAAAACCGTGCCCTAGACTGAATTCTAATGCTCCTCTTCCCTAACTATTACTACCACTGAGTACTAGTTCATCATACAGCAGACAAAACCTTATTTTAAATAGACATTAAGTTTTAATTATAATTAAGAATTAATTAGATTTAAATTTATTTTGCTTTAGCAGACCTTGTAACAGTAATGAGATTTAATTATGATATGAAAGTGAGATTAAATCAACATAATGTTATTACTTGGCGAAAATTCAAATTTCTGTTTTCTCAGGTATTTTCTCAGCAACCAAACAGACACTAATCCACCAACTCAGAGTGGGATCTGTCGACGTGGAGCTTGATATCGCGGAGACGAGAGGAGGCGAGGTGCTTGAGATCAGGAATCGAAGCTAAAGCGTTACTTTTGGGGGATTCCATGAGCGCCGCCACAACAGAGGCTGAGGCTCCTCCTCCGGCAGCGAAGGCCTCCCTCTTGCGCCTGCTGCTGGTATTGAAAATTGGCGATTTCGGTGACGGTTGGTTTGCAGGGGAAGAAACCACTGGAAATTGTAACCGCGCTTCCAGAAAGTTCGCGGTTAAGCATCTCCGGGTTCGACTTCCGCTTCCACTTCCGCCGCTTTTCTTCATCTCTCCGGTCGCTTACTCGTCTTCTTTCAGTTTTCCCTCTCTCGGCTCTGTGTTTTGAAAATTTCAAATTTTCTAAGAAAATGGAGTTGGCCCCCTGACAGGTGTCTATTTATATGTACGGGATTTTATATGCAAATTTTGGGCTAACAAAATACAGAAATAAAAAATAATAATTGTATCGACCTTCATTGAATTTTATCATTTCCTTTTGTTGGATATTATTTGCTAACTAAAAGGTGAAGTTGCAAAATGTACACGTTGCATTTGACGCAGAGTGAAATGTACGGATGATATTTAATGAAACACATATTATATCTTCAACAATCTTCATTATTATTTCGGTGCATCACGGGTAACGTTGGATTTGGTATATCATTTTAATAACAGTTATGGTACTTGAAACACCATAATTATGTGTAGGGGTGGGTTCAAAAAACTGAAAACCGAAAAAAACCGAAAACCAAACCGAACCGAAACCGAAAAAATCGAACCGAACCGAATTGAAAAAACCGAACCGAACCGAATTCTTTTGGTTCGGTTCGGTTTTAGTGATCTAGAAACCGAACCGAACCGAATTGATTAAATTAATTTTTTTATTTAATTATTTGTTTTGGGTATTATTTTCTAAACCCAATTTGTAAGTTAAAATGTGCTAACCCAATGTGTTGCCAAACTTTAAGCTCAAAATATTAAAAAAATGCCTATAAAAACTCTAAACCCTAACCTATTATTTCTCCCCCATATAAGGTTCCGGAACCAAACCTCTTCTCGAAGTACCTACATCCATCTCCATAGCACTGTCTACTTCTGCGCCAGCTTTCTTTTCCAAATCTACTCTCATATAACATGTAACATAATCCATAAACATTTATTTCGGGTAGATTACTTGGGTAATTTGTGATGGAAAAGAATCCAACACACACTAAATAAATCCATCCACGCATTACCTTTACTAATCAAGTTGTCAACATGCAGTTACAAGCAAACAACACTGATCTTTGAACAACATCATACAATTTAACTTTTCTAAGTCATTTGTACGATTTTTGTGTGATTTTTGTGTTGTGAGGTTGTTAGTTTGGACTTTGAAAGACTTGATTGATGATTTTAGTTCAACTTTAAATGTTTATTTTCATTGTTTTTTATTCTAGTTAGAATGTTTATGTTATGATTGTGTTGGATATGTTAAAATTTAAAATTTCAATGTTTTTCATTTTTTGAAAAAAAATAAAAACAAAAAACCGAAACCGAACCGAAATCGAACCGGAAAAAACCGAACCGAAAAAAAATTGAACCGAACCGAACCGAACCGAAATTTCGGTTTGGTTTCGGTTTTGGCAAAAAACCGAACCGATTTAAACCGAACCCACCCCTAATTATGTGTATTGTGCAGATTTGGAGGGAACTCAATTTGTCCGCTCCTTACACCTGAATTCAAGTTTCTCGTACATAAGGAATATTGCTTTGTCAAAAAGAAAAATGTGTAGCAAATTCAAAGAACTATGGAGCTTTTCAATTGCAAGAAAGATTTGGCAATTCTGAATTCAATGTAATTTCAAGATCTTTGAATCAAATGATGCATTAAAACATGAATTTTGAAATGATGGAATTATAAAACTAGAACGCAGAAGTTATAGGAGACTAGGAGTTGGTGAAATTTCTTATTTTTGTATGTCACCTCCAGGGAAGGACATGCAATATACATCCCTCCCACAAGTCACAACATGCATCCTACATTTCAAAGTTTCTGCAAATGTCCTCTCCGGATCTCTGTGTTCGAGCAATGCAATTGTATACGGTAGCGAGCAGTCATTGCTTCAACACCAACGTCCTGCAGACTGCAGTAGTCAGTATACAATGACTTTGCATATATATTGAGGACTTACTAATGTCTTATGGAACCAACACCCTCCTGATTAGCACCGTGAAGATCTGGGAGGTCAGCACTGACGGAGAACTTCATCCACCTCTTTCTCTCGACGTAAGTGAGACAGGGCTGCATCACAAGGCCGATCAATATAGCGACAAGGCTCACAACCACGATCTTAAGTGTCGAAAGAGCCAAAACTACACAAATCAGTATGGTTGGAGGAATACACATAAGAATGGCTCCAACTGTTCCAACGGGTATCTTGTAAGGACGAGATGTAGCTGGGTACTTCACCCTTAACCGTATGAATGATATAAACTCCAAAATAATTTCAAAACAGTACAACAAGTTTTCTTCAGCTACAATCTCTTGGAAGCTCAACCAAGATAACTAAAGGACTCCAGAAGCTGAGAACAAAATGCCAATCACTGAGGTTCCATGACGAGACCGCTTACCAAAAAACTGGGGGAGCATCCCTTGTTCTGCCATCCCAAGAAGTTGGAAGGAGTCGCTGCTCATTTCAGCAACGAACATCCCCATATTCGACACTGCTGCAGCTCCTTGGATCCACCATCTCAACCAAACTCCCCCAATAATCTTAGCGATATCTGAGAAATATCCATTTGTCCACAACTCACGGTCGAGTGGAACAGCCCTAGTACCCATTAAGAGCGGGAAGAAATATCCAAGAACAACTAATATCAAAGCATAAAACAGAGCCTTTGGGAGAGTTTTCTTTGGTTTTTCTACCTCTCCAGCAAGTGTACTTATCGAGTCCCAATAGTTGAGATTCCAGAAGAGAGTGTTGAGATACAAATTCCAGTCCACATTGCGTAGATTTACAACTAGCCATCTCGAGGGCTTCACCTTGGAGTCTGCAGGTCCACAATGTAAAGCTGCACTTCAAGAAGCTACTCGTATTGTTAGAGCAGTTCCACCGTGGGAAAGGCCCCCCCCAGGCAATACACTATGTTATCCACCCAGTGAACAGTAACTGCCCTTAATGAATAGTAATCGCCTTTTGCATATCCACCGTTGCACTTCAATAGCCCTGGCACTAGGTAATAAACTATTAGTATTTTTTTTTATTTATAATTAATATTATATTACTTATTTTGTATAAATTAATATTATATTATTAATTTATCTCTTCCTTTTGAAATGTCTTCCTAGAAACTTCTACCATTTTTTTTTTGCTGCACTTCCGACACACAGCAGAGCAGCACACCAGTGTTAAAGTAGCAGGTGTGGCAGTCGGCGAAGGTGAGGGAGAGAGAGGGGTTGGACCAGAAGGCAAAGGTGAAGTAGGAGGTGAAGTTGGGGTTGCAGTACTCCGGGGCGGCCAGGACTGCGCCTCTTCCGAGGGGAGTGGCAGAGAGCTTGGCAATGTCGTCGACGAGGATGAGGTCGGAGTCGAGGTAGACAACGCGGCGAACGCAGAGGGGGTGAAGTTCGGTGAGGTAGGATCGAGCATAGTTGAGGGGGCAGTTGAGGGCGGAGCGGATGGAGGTGGAGATGAGGCCAGAGACGTCGCCTAGAAAAGCAAAGGAGAGATGGCTGATGTCGCCCAAATCGAAAAAAAAATTTAAAAAGGCGTCTGACGTCAGACCCACCTCAGGCGCTCGGGCAGGCACGAATCCACGGGCCTCTCCCTCGGGCCTGCTCGGGCTCCCTCGCCAGCCAACGCTGAGCTTCCTCCCTCAGGCAATCAAGCCCTGCTCCGTCCACTGTCCCTCGAGCAACTCATCCCGCTGGAGCCACTCTTAGTAAAGGCAGTTAGTTAAAGATAATTTTCCCATTTATCAGTTTATATGATTGTAATTAATTGTATGGTTCTTTAATTATTCTTATTCATTGTATTTAGAAATTGGAAGTATTCTCTATACCTTGGAATATGAAGGGTCATTGTACATCTTTATAATGTATTCTTTTCACTCAAATCAATAGAGGAAAATCAAAAACTTCACACATATCATTGAACAAAGTCTTACAGCTAATGGAAAAGCAATAAGGGCGTTGTTTGGTGCAAGCCAGGTTGGAATTTCACACTTTGCACCCACCATTTGCAAATCATGAGTCCAGTTCCCACCGGTGGGATATTATTTTTTTTTTCACTTGTCACTTGCATATTGACCAAGTCTATGTGCAGCTTGATATGATGGTGACTTCATGTATTTTCTGACGGATGCTGCTGTTATAGCGGTTAGTTTATCAAATTATTGATGTTTATTTGCTTGACACTTTGCAATTTCAGTATAGAAATCCCAATAGAGTGAGTTGCAGAGGGGCGAGAGAGTGAATTGCAGAGTTGAGGGATATATATGAAAGAGAGGGAGAGTAAGTGAGAGAGATTGAGAGTATTGTTTGAGAGACAGACAAATTTTTGGATGGTGGAAACGGTCCGGGTCGAGGACTCGTTTCCTCAACAATTAGGACTCGCCCCGCCCCGTCCCGTTTCAAATTTAAAAAAAAATTGGACCCGCCTCGAACCGCTTAAACCCGCCCCTACCAGTGGGTCCATGCCCCGTTTGTCCACCCCTAATTGTGATTGTTGTTGGATATCATATATTATTATTACAATGTCCAGGATTTGGGAATTGTTATACCTTTAAGGGAGTTTGAGGTTCTGCCGAAATTTTAGTATAATTTGTAGTGTTTGTTTGACTTTTTTTATTTTTTTCAGCAAAGAAAAATACCCGCGGACCGTGTCGCTAGTTGAAGAAGGTGAAGGTCACCCAACTGACTAACGGACGTATCACGATCGGACACAATGACTGACATCAGGCTACACCAACGCTGGAGAAACATAACGCATTGGCCCATGACATTGGTCACGTCGTTTGGACCTATTGCCCTATGCCATAGAAGTCTTGGAAGGCAATGTCAAACGAGGTGAGGATGAAGGTGCGCACTTATTTGTCGATAAGTATCATGCCTTTTTATTGCTTTTTCTTTAAATTTTATATATTTATATTACTTAATGTATGTAATTAATTTGTTACATTGCAAACGAATTACAATTTCGACGACATCAACGACAATATGTTGGCGTACATCAACAGGCTCTTCACTGAACGGTACAAGCAGTGGAAAAGAGACATGCAGCAATATTTTCAGACATTTGATGATCCGCAAGTCACTCTTGAGGAGGGTTGCCCAAAGGAGTTTGAGGATCGGGAAAAAATTGGATGTGGCTCTGCAATCATTTTATATTAAACTTGCGGAGTTTGATCCGCAAGTATTCTTCAATTATAATTACTATCTTACGCATTCAAGTATCATGGTTATTATTTAAATGTTATTATTAATATTTCATGTTATATTAAACTTGCGACGATGATGGGGAAGAGGTAATTGGTTCTTCAGGAGTCTGCCTCCCAGCTTCCTCTCGAGACTCTGCTTGAGTCTGTGGATCCCCCCCGAGGATACGAGGTTTCAGATCCTTACAGACACCTTGGATCAGACTCTCGGATGAAGGCTGAGGACGTATTGTAGGGGGATGGGGAATGCTCGACGGCGGGAACCTTGAGCCTTTTCATCCTCCCAGTCGAAGGGTGAGGTGACAGTTTTGACAGTAGAGGTGGCCGACCTTAGGATTGAGCTCGCCTTGTATAAGAGCCAGATGTCACTAATTGTACAGGCCCTCAGTAGTTTGGCATTAGACTCCCAGATATTCGTCCCTTGTCAATGTGCTAGCCCCTCCAACCCAAGCACTCCGCCCCTTCAACCTTAGAACCCCGAGCCCTTCTTGCCCCGATCTTTCCATCTACATGTGAACGACGACCCTGTAGATTATTCCACCTTTTTTTTCTTAGTTGTTTAGTCCCTAACTTTTAAAACATTTTCCTTGTACATACATTTTATTGTTATTTTATTTTTATTTTAAATAAATTCGTTACATTTTTTTATTTCTATTTTATTTTTTTATTTTATTATAAAATTAAACCCAGAACAAAAAAATATAATTTAAAAAAAATGTTTTTTTTTTTGCGGGACGAATAGCTTCATCGTGCATACTTTTTTGCAATAACTCACTTTCGTCGCGCAAGAATATGTCATCGCACAAACTTTTTAGACACGAATATTAGTCGTCCCAAGTTTGTATCCTGGCATTTTGTGCGACGAACATATTCGTTCCTAAAACTTTGGTGCGACGAATGAGGAACCATCACACCTTATTTTCCGCGACCAATGCTTTTGTTCATTGCGCAAAGTCTTTCTTCATGATCTTTGCACGACAGATTTTGCGCGACGAAGTTTTTGTCTTGCATACGTTTGTACGATGCTATTAAGCTTTGCCCGACCAATTTATGTTCGTCGTGCTAAATGTTAAACGTGGTGGTGATTGATTTTTACTTTAATTTGAGTCTCAACTCAATTCAAGTTCAACAAACTTTTAACAAAATAGGGCTGAAAATTTTAACTAGAATGAACGAGTCAAGGAGATCTCAAAACCATAAATTACGAGTGGGTGGGAAGAATATTTGAGTGGTTGTAATTGTTGCTCCATATGATCCTACAGTAAGCAAGGCTTCTATCATTGTGTGTGATTAGTTTACTTTTGTGTTCTCGATCGCTTATATATCATTGTGCTCTTATTGGTTTGAGGAAATAAAGGCTCAAACTTCCTGACATTTTCATGATACTTCAAAAAATCCATTGAAAACTTACTAAATTGTCTAACATATGGGCAATTTGATTCTTACTGTTGGAGGAAAGATCAGCAATTTTCAGTTATACTGCAGAAAGGAAGAATACAAGAGAATATATATGGAGGATGACTTTTGAACGGCGACTGAAATTTAATTTTATTGCTTTCAATTTTTTATTACAACACTAGGCCATCTTATTATTGGCTATTTTTTAATAACATTCAGACCTTTTGATAACAGCTATAACTCTTGGATTAGTTCCAAGAGACATAACTCTACATTACAGAAACTGCATTACGTTTAACACTTACATCATTGACATGATCCTAGTTGATCTAAGGTTCTTACATATATCCTCCTTAGGTTCCTGAGTAATCCTCTCTAGTTCCTCCTGAAATCTCTCCATGGCCGAGAATGGCAAACACATTGGTACCAATATTCCATCCTCAGTGTTGTTTTTGTGTTGAACGTAGAAGCTAATCAAATCCAAGGCCTTGGCGGGTCCAGCAAATACCGGTTGTCCCCATCCAAAATTGACATCTCCAAAACCTGCACGCGTTGTATCAGAAACTATAAAATAACTTCCTGTCGATGAATATTGAGGTCGCCCTCTTAGTACCAAAAGATCTGCCACTGATCTTAAGTATTCTTCATTCATGGTAGCTTTAGCCTTCTTCACCAACTCCAAAGCATATCCCAGTGGATTTTTGCATAGAGGTTCAGCCTTTGAAACTGCAGTTGGAAATGCAAATGCATTGCCATAGTATCCCAAGGGAAGACATGAAAAGCGAACAGCCTGGTTTGGATTAATTTTAAGTGCAAGAGTGCGACATTTCCACAAACAAGCTGTGATCAAGTCAAATGTGGAGCAAGTGGAAATTAGGTGGGGTGGAATCTGTTTTCGAAGGACTCTCATCTCTTTGGCACCAAAGTAGAAAGATCGTTGAACCATGTTTGACTGGTTACTGGATGCGTATAAACCATCAGAATGATCAATCACGTCTTCATATTCATGATGAGCACATGTAATTCTTGGTGGATCTCGAGCGAACAAGAGCTCTCTCTCCCACACTGGTAGAATAGATGGTGCATGTGCGCCTCTTGCCATCTCCGCAATGGCAGTCAGGAACAGGAGCAATCCAGGTGCATCACACATTGTGTGGTTTAGGCGCAATGCAAGTATGAAACCTCCACATATAAGACAGGTCACCTGTATATTGCAAAAGTTAGTTACTAGACTTTTTTCTTGATCATCATATTCATGCTAGTTAACAATTCTTTAAAAGAAAAGACAAAAAAAAAAAAAAAAAAAAAAAAAAAAAAAAAAAAAAAACCATCTAAATTAGATGATCTAATTAGGAAACAAAAATTTCTTAAAAATTAGGAATAAAATTCAAGAAAGATGGAGTCTCTTTGAAAGAGTCTTGTGCATGTTATGGTTACTTGAAAGAGTCTTTAAATATAGAGGAATTAGACAAAACGCTTATTGAAGAGAAAAATTTAGACATAAGACAAAGAGGACGACATGACGACAGGCAAAAGACCTAGAAGAAGAACGGCAAAGGAAAACCTACACAATAAAGGTGATGTGAGATTGGTAGAAAACCTAGGACCTAATTAGGCAGATACCATGTAGAAATATAATTTCCTCTATTCGGTGTGTATACAAATTTTGGAATGTATAGGGTTAAACATAAGGATTGTCGAAGAAAAATTAGTTTTGAAAAATAAGGAAAAGCGTCTCATAATCTTTTCTTTCCAAAACCACCTAATGACTTTCTTTAATCATAAGAACAAAGAGGTGTGGTAGTATCATTGATAAGTTCAAGTTTGGGTGTAGTGGCAGTATGATAAATTTTCGTTTATGAAAAGGGTTGTCAATTTTATGAAAAAAGTTAAAAACAGTTGCGGTGCAACCAAACTTCAACTTATTTACAATATTGTTAGTGCTTTCTTGTTTATGTCCTTATTTGTCATTAAAATTTTCATATGTTGTTGATTGCACTAATTTCTTACAAAAAATCTTCTGCGTGTGTATGCGACCTTAACGCAAAAAACACTACTCATACCCTTAACCTACTTCCAATTTTTTGTAAAGAATTAATGGCTATGACCAAATATGAAAACGAAAAACTAAATAACATGTAATTGATAATTAATTGACTCTGACTCACCTGAACCAGCAGCAACGGACAACCAATAATTCCATTAGAGCTTGGAAAATTAAATAAGAACTCCTCTAAGAGTGGACAAGGGGGTAGAATTTTATCTCCTAGTTGCTCAAGTGTGACATTAGCAAAAGCCTCGACAAACAAGATACCTTCACCATTGCAATCAACCATGAGCTTTCTGTTAGGCCCTTCCCTAAGCCTTCCAGCTAAAGGGTAGTAATACACTAATGCTCTACTTAAGGCTTCCCTAATCACCTTAACGGGATTACGATTTTTATTAAGTGAAGGGTTATCTTTGTAACACATGATGATTGGAACCTGAAATCTCAAACCTTCTTGATCGTCAATATCTGAGAGAAACTTTGTTTCCTGAGGCATTGGCTTTACTGGAGTTATAAGTTCCGGCTGCAATCGTTTCACCTGAAGTACTGAGGATGGCATCATTTCAGTAACGAGCTTAAGAACCAGCAAAAAATCAAAGGATTTGGAACTTTTATTTTGTGGTATACATGCTAACTAAAAGTTGATGGTCAGTACTTATATAGCGTTATGCAGACGCTCTAGGGTTCCCGAATATTCCGTCCAAGTTTCCACCAGCTGTGAATGTGATTCTTTTCGTTTCTATTAAAAATGTTGTTCGTTGCAAAGAAAATCATGTTGTTGAGAGATTCCGTCCAAGTTTCCGCCCGTTGTGCATGGGACCGTTTAACAGTCACACCACAAGGATAGGAGGACAGGTGTGCGGTAGAAAACCTTTGATAGGGATGGAAGGAAAAAGGCCAACATCGTACTACGTACCTGCCCCAACCTATCATTATTGTAAAACATCGATGAGACGTCTGCTACAAAGGAAAACATTGTTGTTTTATAATGACTGGCATATAAATTTTGACTGAACTGGTGACTACTCAATTATGAGTACAGATTCTTTTTGGATCTAAAAAAATTAAGTTTAAGAATCAAATAATCTGGACCGTTGAAATTTGATCCAACAGTTACAAATAAGAAACCTCTCTAAAAGTTATAATAATTGTAGTCATTTGATCAAATTTAAACAGTTATGATCATTTGATCCTTAGGCTTAGTTTTTTTTTTAAATCTAGAGAGGATTTGTACTCCTCAATTATCTCATGATAAAAGTTTGTTATGATGAAGCAAGTGTTGGACTTCACACATGAGACAATTTGGTCTGTACCATGACAAAAGTTGACATTCCATCGCCACTTAGTACTATGGTTTTGTGATATTCCTCTTCACTTGTAAGTGAGATTTTAGGTTCAATTCTCGCCAAAAACGAATTTAGACCACATTATTGTTAGTCCATTGTGAGTATAAGCCCATCATTTTTCCCTCAGTGTAAATAATGTCGTTTGTTAAAAAAAAATAGTTGAGATTTCATCATAAAACTAATTGACAATATGAAGAGCAACTCAATTACTTATAAGCACATGTAAGGTCCTTCCTTACCTAATATGAGATCCATACTCTCAACATTTCACTGTTAAGCAAATATGTACAAAAACAAAATGGAACAAATAATTCGATCACTTGACAAAATAGAACTCACTGAATACAATATTATGTTTGTTAAAGATATGACTCAAAGACAATATTATGTTTGTTAAAATGGAATTGGAGCTTCTGATTACACCCAACTTTTATCTCCTCACCCAAGGAACTCTTTTTACTCTACAAGATTTAAAAAACTTAACATCTACTCTCCGCACTCACCAAATCTCCCAAAATTACCCCTTCCAAATCATTCTCCATCTTACACGGTATATCTTCTCATCCAAAAACCTCCCCTTCAATATGGGGCTGCCGAACCCACTTTCCTCCAATATTCATCAAGCTATGCACACTCTTTTGAGAATTCAACTTAATTATACATGAAACCAGCATCTCTTTGCAACTTCTTGTGAATTATGTCTTTATTTGAGTTCATTTAAGTTGGTGGTTAGCCATCCAATTGTTCCTCCCCATCAATTTTTAGAAGAAATCAAACCAAACTAGACTCGAGTGTTCTTATATTCATTGGAGTTGAATACAACAATATGTAAAATTCCATCACTAAGAAGCCAAATTGTATCAAGACTTTGTAACAGTAGCATGAGGGTCAGGAGTCGACTTGGAGGAGAAGATCGCAAGCGGGTTCAGCTAGCATTGGTTAATCGAACCTCCATTTCCATGTTCATGGTTATCGGCTAATCCTCAACTCTTATGTTCGGTGCTTAACTTCTGAACATTGAACTTGTCAAATTTCGTGTTCAGCATGTTCAAATACATGATTCATTCTTGTTGTATTTTATTGAAGAAAATAGAAACAAACCCACGAGGAGTTCAGAGAAAAGTGACGGCTTAAGGCAGAACATTGCAGCTTAAACGTCACTTACATACCTTAATGATTTAGGTTTTGGTCACAATATCACCTTACATCTCATTTAAATTAGCTAGCTAACAAAAGCCTTCAGGACCCACACCAAAGCAACTCTAAACCTCACACCAAAGCAAACCTATCTCAGCCCTACACTTGTAATTTTGGACTGAGTCAACATATTTGGCCGTTACAAATTCAGAAAAAACTAAGCCATTACTTTTGTTTAATACAAAAAATTGGAAGCTAGAAATCAGTCTAGGCATCAACACTCTCCTTCAAATTGTTTCTAGTTTTGACACCTGCAAATCCCTGAGGTATACAAAACTCTCTTTTAGCGTACCCTTAGTAAATATATCAACTATTTGATCCTCATATTTGCAATAGAGTAATTCAATCACATTATCTAACGTACAAATGATCTCTAATAAAGTGATGGTTCCTCTTGACATGTTTTGTTTTTTAGTGAATCAGATGATATCTTGTTATAGCAATTACAAAGGTGTTGTTGAATTTTAGTGATATAGCATCTACTTTGAAAACATAGTTGGGTCGAGGAACCCAAACCCAATAGATAAATAATCTCAAGTAAAATTCCAAACGAGGATTCAAGTACGATTTCAATCATACTACGTAACAGTGAAGAACAAAATGAAATAGAGAAAAAAGAACAAAAGACTAACAATATAATTCATGGGCACACAACCGATTAAAGAACCATTAAGAAATAAGTACTTTTACAAGACTCAACAAGACCGACATCTACTAAACTTGAAGTTTTCTATGGTACTTTTAATCTTATAGCACACAATCTTTCTTTTGCTCTCTTTTGGATGAACACGACTCACTCAGCAGGTTCTTCTCACGACTCAAGAGATTGCACTCAACTTCGTCACATAGATGGACACAACGTCTTCACACAAATGAATATGATGAATAATATGAAAGGTATGAAGTGTTTCACTAAGATCACTCTTCTAACCTAGCACTTAAGAACTTTGCTTTAAACCTTTAATGCTTACATCTTATAGCCAAGCAAAGATGAATGATAGGCCTTATTTCCTATGAAACCAACAGCCTAGAATAAAGGAAACTGGAATTACTAGAATAAAATCAAATTGGGTTTATTTCTTAAAACTAGGCAAGTAAATTGATATTATAATCTTCAAGATACGCAATGATGTGATTCTCGTTTCCTATATGAATGCACATTGTCGATGCAAATTTCCGCCGTCTTCAGTCTTGACGAAAATGCATCTGCAAAACAATCAACACCTTTGATCAAACACCTAAGCCTCACACGCCCATGAGGTGGGGGGGGGAGTTAGGCCAATGGATCTCTGATGCCTAAGTCAGTTTCTCTAAGGAGAATAAAATGTTTAGGGCTTTTTTAGGGTAGCAAAAGCTCTGAAAATTTGGTAGAATATGGGGTATTTATAGGCCAGCCATAGTGTTAGGGTTTTACCCTACACATGACGGCATCGTATTGGCCAAGGTGTTTATGGAGAAATATTCTCAAAATATTCTCAAGATATTAAATAGGAGGTAATATCTTGAGATAATAGAGTAATTATCCCTAATTTATTTAAATTGGGATTACTTACTTGATTTGAGTCAATCTTCAATTGGGAATGTATTAAAGATAGGATTTAGGTAATTAATCCTTATCTTTAATTCCTTGCCAAGGGCAGGTGAGCTGTGGGCAGTCGAATTCAGCTGCTGAGACCTTCAGTGGTGTGAGCTACGCGTGGGAGCATCTGAGAAGCCTACACATTTATTGAGGGCAATCTTGTCTTTCTTGAGAAAAAAGTCCACGTGTCGCCTTTAGAATTTTTGAGATTATTTTAGGCTCCACAAATGTCACTCCCCGATCCCGACATACGTCCATGATCGACACATGACGTCACCAAATATCCGTATCTCAACATACCCCGCCTCCGAAATATGGCAAATCACAACTCGAGAATCAAATCGCATAGTAATTTTTCGTACACTTTATGGCTGCATCTAACTTCCTCGTTAGACTGCCTACGTACCCTAAACAGGGATCAAGCCATTCGTAGTTCATCCTTCACTATACTCTAACAATCATCACATAAATCGTTATGTCTCAACGATATACCACAATGCATATCATGCAATATGTCAAAGAACAAACGACGAAGCACAATCATATTCTCTAATCATCTTGCCATTCACCCATACCTATGAATTCTAACATCATCCAATAATCACCCCAATCACTAACACATACCATACGCTGAAATGCAGGACTAGAACGACACAGTTCGACCAAAGCCTACATCTCTGAAACTGATATCAAATCCCAGGAACCAACAAGTCAGTGGATACGATTTTGGACCATCACTCAATGGAATTGCAGAGTAAAAGGGATTACGGACCATCACTTAACGGAATCCAAGAGGATATGATTCCGGATCATCACTCAACAGAATCGTAGAGTATAAGGGATTTTAAACCATCACTCAACAGAATCCAAGTGGATACGATTCTGAACCATCACTCAACATAATCGCGGAGTAGAAGGGATCCTAGACCATCACTCAACGGAATCCAAGTGGATAAGATTTCAAACCATCACTCAACAGAATTGCGGAGGACCAAGGAACAGATCAACGACTCAAAGAAACAACTCATGAATTAAGTGCTCAATTTACAATGGATCAACGAAATGAAACAAATCACAAGTATTAAATTAGAATGGTCAACAAAGTGAGAAATGAAATAATGAAATGGGATATGAAAGAAGTTTCGGAGCAACAAACCCCATGGCAATGGGTTAACGGCCCATTACTAGCCCTCACATTTCATCGTATCATACCATCTATGCAAATCAATCACATTTCAAATATGCACGTCAAATCACATATCATAATCATCATTAGTACACAAGCCAAATCATGTTTAATAAACATAGGTCTATGGCTAAATATATAAAATCACATTTCAATAGAAATCACATTATAAAACCAAGTCATATTCACAAATAATACTAATATAAGAAATCAAGGTAATAGCCATATCACATATGTTCAAGTCACTCTCTAACCAATGTAGGCCCACTAGACTTCACTTAAAGTCTCCCGTAGTACTCATGTTAGTATTTAGAACTTTTCGAGACATGTTGACCAAAAGTCTGACTCTCGGTCAACGGTAAGGTCCACAATCCTACATAATTCGATCCGGAAGATCTGTATGTTGGATTTCAGATCCGTAACTTCTAAAGGTCCACATTATGCTCATAGAACAACATATTAAATTCTCATTGCAATCCGACAGTCGGATCTCCACCAATTGCTAGAATTAGGTGACGGTTGACGTTTTATTTTACGAACTTACAAACCCAATTTGGAAAGATCCGTATGTCGGATTCCCAATCCGTAAATTCCTAATATCCTCAAATATTATGTTCTATAATATATTAAAGCTTGATGATAATCCAACGGTTGGATCATCGATTCACATAATAATCAATTGGAGGTCTCTAATAAAACTATGTTCAAACGATGAGATTTCGGCATTTGGACTTCACATATGAAATTGGAATATCAAATTTAGCCTAAAAAGGTCAGGGATGCCTCAGCCCACGCACCTCCATGCGCTGCCGCACACATCGGCCGGCCGTCCCAAATCACCAAAAAATTCAACTAATTCCAAAAATTACCAAATTTTATAGAAATGAAAATCTCAATGAGTAAAGCAAGTTTTATACCTGTGGCCAAGTCCAATTTGGCCGGGAAAGGCCCTAATTTGGCTCGCACCTGTTGGAACCCTAGAATGAGTGAGCTTCGATTCTCCTTCCTCGGTGTTCCGACGCCCCTACAACTGATTGGGTCTTGTTCCTAGGTCTAAGGGGAGTTGATTAAGAGTGGTGATGGGTGGTGTAACTCGCTAGAACGGCGGAATCACCGTCGAGCACCTCCAATGCTCCGGTGGAGTTCCTCACGATTTTGGGCCTAAAAGCCCTCAAATTTGGGTAGAGGTGGTAGAGGGGAGGTTATGGACTAGTTTATAGGTGTTGGATTGGTGAATTTCGCCTGAAAAATGGTAGAAATTGGCTGCAATTAGAATCGGGTCGAAACTGGTTTTGTTGTGGGTGTGGTCGACAGGAAGAGGGAGGTCCTCCTCCTGATTAGCTGCCCCCACCTTTATTCTAATTGGTCCCTTCCATTTTTTTTCTGATTGGTACACACTAACTCTTACATGATTGACCTCTTTCCCACAAAGTGGAAATTATTTAATTAAAAACTATAGTTTAGTGAACGATTTCAAATGTCCATAACTATACCATTATAATCCGGACTTGCAAACGGCTTTCGCCTCTGCTCTCGTGGTTTCAAGATCTATTTGAAAACATTAATTATGACCTCGAAAGGTCAACGAATTTTAAATAATTAATTTCCAAACTTCAAACTTCGTAACTGGTTTAATTAAAATCTAAATTCAAATAAATTAATATAAATTCCTAAAAAATAGTATAAAATCTCAATAATATAAACACGTAGATTATAACAGTGAAATCCAGGCATATGATTTCACAACAAATGCCCCCCCCCCCCACCTACTAAGCTGCACGCAGGAAAAGGATAGTAGGCGTAGAAATCCCAAACCGCTTGGGCTTGTAAAGTTGTTTCCCAATTTGAACTTGATCTCCTTTTTGGTTTTGCAAATAGACTTCTTCTAGGAAAAGGAAACCAATTGCCCCCAATACCTATTTAATTTTGCCTTAAGCAGGGGATTAAATAAATTTGGAGAGCAATCATTATTCCAACAAGGAAAACAAGCCAAAGGAAAATTTTCTTCCCCCTCCCCAAGCTTTCTTCTTCTCTTGCGCTTGCAAAGAATCCTCTCTGGTTGTTGTTCTTCTCTATGCCACACCAAAGTAAGAAAAAATTGAATTTTCTTTTTGAAATCTTTTGGAAGTCTTGGGATTTGAAAAATTGGCTTGGCAAGGGCCGAGAAGGCATGAGTGACGTGGCAAGGATGCCATGGGACTGCTGGTGGTGCGGCAAGAGGGTCAGCTGGCCTGGGCCAAGGGGATCGGCGTGTTGGGGCGCAGGGAGGCCGGCTTGGGTCGGGTCTTCAAGGCCGCTGGGCACAGCCCGTGCAGGCGAGAGGAGCGAGGGAGAGTAGGAGAGGCCAGCTCGGGCCAGGCCTCTCGCTGGCACGCGGGCCCTGGGAGGAAACTTTGTGAACTAATTAATTATTTAGGGCTTAACTCGATAGGCACATTAGGCACAAAGCTAAGCACTGGTCTAAATTATTTACTAGCGTAACATTCAACCACTCATTCACAAGTTCACAACCCAATGACTTTGTGTTTCATCATGTAACCACAAATATACTTTGAAATGCAGTTTTCTGTTTAGTAATGAAACCGCAACAAGCTATGGTTTCAAATCCCTTTTGATCCAATCAGTCGTTCTTGTTCAAGATTCGTCGGAGTCTCGATTGCTATCGTCACCACTATACATGCCTGAAAACACAAACCAACAATGTAAAAAACCTGCGTATGAAGGTACGAGGGCAATAAACTATGAACGAGCACAGCGTATCATAATTCATATAAATACTTTTGCTGGTTATATTGAAATAGAAACTGAATTCGATTCCCCTCCCCAAATCGCTTGTCTCCGTCTAGTTTGGAGACACGCAAGTATTGTCATACTTCTTACTCAAACATAGGTGGAGATATGCAAGTAATGTCGTATTTCTCACTCGAACTTGGAGATATGAATTGTGAGGCTGTTTATTAAGTGTTATATTTGCTTGTTAGGTCAACATTTACGGGTCTGAAGATTAATTGATCCACCAATGTTCCACCAAAATAGATGAATTAGCACAAGCATCTGAACTCCTTTGAATCTATTAAAAGATGTCTCCTTGTTCTAGCAATTTATTAATATCCAATCACGAGCATCCATCTGATACTCTAAGACTGACAACCTACTTTCTCTCCTCTTTTGTTCTTTCTCAAATCTAGTTCAGTTTGTAATGAATGTAAATTTATGTATAGTATATGCAGCAAAACAAAACAGCGTAATCAGAGGCTTAAAAACACATAAAACTGAATTATCCCACCAGCAGTAAACAGTTTTAAAAAGTAGAACACTCACCTAAGGTTTTCAGTAGATAATATTGCATGGACAATTGATTGCTAATTTGTTGAAATGCCATAACGGCTGCGAAAAGCATCAATTTGTTTCTCAAAGGACTGCGAAAGCTCAGCGATTCATGTTTTGCAACCTGAAAAGTATGAAATACAACCCAGAGAAAAAGTACTCAGAATGAATAACAGTAGTTTATACATTGTTGGCTCAAGTTAGATTGTTAGTTTGTTACCAAGCACTTATAAATCTTATTAATGACTCATAGGAGGCAATTTATTATTTGTCACTCTTTTCTTGTTTGTTCAATCTTCTTTCTCTTCTCCGCAGTTATACAATATCTTGTTTTTGATCAATGATTCACTTCTTATAACAAAGGCAACTAGGCAAACAAGAAAACTCAAATGGGACAGAGCCTAAAACCCCACCTGAACAAGCTCCAGCGTAGGGCCAGGAACTAATTAAAAGGGAGCAGCGAAGAGAACGGAAAGCCAGACACTAAACGGAAAACAAAACAGCTAACAAACTGAAGAACCTAAGTTAGCACACTAAATAGTTAGCCATTATCGCCCCAATAGTTTTAATAGCAATGTGAAACTTAACAGATAAAGAAATGTTATCCAACCTGTATCACTTCGAA
The DNA here is from genome assembly GCF_042453785.1 of Malus domestica. NCBI lineage: Eukaryota > Viridiplantae > Streptophyta > Magnoliopsida > Rosales > Rosaceae > Malus > Malus domestica. The sequence goes on from NC_091666.1 coordinate 1,947,292, forward strand.
CATGAGATTAGAAACGATTTCCACATATGGACACAATAATCACTCGTCAAACCCTCAAAATGAACGACGTCTCTCAAATGTTTTGATGATAATGCAACATAGAATGTTGGTTAGTAGAGATGATTGAATCCAGACTCCATCAGTACGACATTATTACCAAGACATTGTTAGCCTTATAAGGTTATACAATTAAAACACAAACGAAAGAGTGACTAACCTAATTCCAATGGCGGCCATGGAAGTTGAGCACAAAAGTAGTAGAGCACGGCAACACCATGATCTTCTATAAACTCCTAGCCGAATACAACTACTTTATGGGAAGCATTATGTTGTGTGTTCTAGGGCTTATAGGGACCGGTGTTTTTATATAGGCTAAAAGCTAGGGTTTCCATCCATAAAAGAAACCTAAACTTACTTTATTAGCCTCTAAGTCAAGTATCATAATCATATTCAATTAAGGATTCCATCAATCCTATTTCCAATATAAGACACCTTATATAGGACTGATATCTTTAAGAGATCAAATCACAATTAACATTATTCTCCAATATTACATTCCTATTACATGTAGTAGACCACTTAAAGGTTGATTTGTATTGGATAAATCCAACATTCTCCCACTTGGTCTACAAAATGTAATATTCACGTTTATACTTGAGATTGGAGACTAATGTCACTTTAGTGGCCATGTAAGAGTGATTACATCTCGTCCTTAATGCAATTTCTGTCAAATGCATTTCTTAACATGGAACTAACAAGGTTGTAGGGTTGACACAACCCAGAACCTTCATAATCACACATGCTAAGATCCTCATTCACATGAAACACAAATTATGATCAAGAGATGAAACTTTAAATAAACTTTAAATTAACCAAAATGTCTTACTTTATATCATCTCAGGTCCACTTTATTGTAACTCACAAGTTACACTTTATGCTTCTTCGAAGCCTTAAATCTGCCAATGCAGATATCCTTCATCTAATGAAACCACCATAACCTGCAGGTCTGAATACTTCTCCAAAACAATCATGCATCACTTTCATTAGATCAGTAATAATACAAACAATGTTTGTAGCCAACGAACACAACTGAAAATACCAAATAGGCACATGTCCAACTAAAATATCCCAAAAACTTCATAAAACAAATTAATTCAACACTTGTGAGCAAGATGAATTAATATGTTTCTGACACTGATCTATGCACCATACCAGTTACTTTCATAGTGATTTCCAACACCTGCGGGCAAGATGGAAATCCTCACAACTGAGGTAGTACATAAACCATGTCATGCCATTTAATATGCAATTTATTAACAATTTGATATCTTATATATATTTTATCAGATGATTGACTAGCACACGAAAAAATGTGACTTAATGAATCCAACTGGAGATTAAAATGAATATATGGATTCTATACATACCTTATAGGTCATCTGCAACTGTAAGGCATTACTAACACGAAACTCAAACTCCCACTGATCTGCAACATCGTTACTTAATTTGCAAATCAATACTTAAATCATACTTTTGAAAATATGCCTTTGGGAGTAACCTTACTTAGTCAATGAATGCGTATTACCTCAATGAAAGGTACAACTAAGCTTGAAAGCATTCACTGCTGTTACACAAAACATGTATCCAACAACCATCTTATATGTATTAATAAGTCCACATTTATGCTAAGTCCTTATGAGCCCCAAAATAAATGATCAACCAAGAAATCCAAATGATTGCAAGTAATAGAAAATGTACGCATATACCAAGTATCCATTCATGCAACTTAAACATATTATAGACATTCAAGTAACACAAATTCATGGAAGATAGAATAATGCTTTAATAGATTCATGCAAGTCCACTTAATGCTCAAAATTTTAGAACAACTCCCACTAAGTTTTCAGAGTTTATACTTGCAAATAAGTTAATGAGTGTGAAGCCCAATTTTCGTTCACTAATTCTCCCACTTGGGCAAACACTCGTTAATATATTCTTTCAAAGATGTTCCTAAAGAAAATTGCTCTATATTTTAGACATAATAAAATAGACATCTCAACCAACATAAAGTTGTCAAACAGAATTTCAGCAACGAGTTACACTTACTTTAGAATTAATCATAATTAATTTATAAGCTTGATTGCTACCAAATTTATACTAATCAAAATAGACATACTAATCTTCATAAAATAAAATTATAGAGCCGTTTTGGGTCAAAATAGTAGTCTAAAGTCACGTCTCAAAAAGACTAACACAATCTGCCAGTAAAACTGTCTATACGATCATGGGTTACTAGTAAATTCACCATAATTAACATACATGGCAGAAAATTACGAAAATTTGCAGACACATAGAAGACATTTATCTGTTGAACATATCCAAAATTCAGGTCATTTGGTGACCATTAGACATGTCATTCATCCGATTTAAATCAAGACACACAATCTGCCAGAAACAATTATGTGCATCTATCATGAATTTATGCATCCATAACAAATTCAATTTCATATCATTTCAATTTCAATGTCCAAAGGAAACTTTAGTAGTCACATTTCATCCTCTAAACAGACATCATAGTTCAAATTGAAAAGATTTACAAGCATAAGACTTAAACAATGCGTACCTTAGCAATCCTTGATTAACCTTCATGGGTCCAATACTTTGCATCAACTAGTCTCGTAAAGAGATACAAAATACATCATGATGCAACCGATTTCCATGCCTTCAAACCACAACCTTTTATGGGGCTCATTGTGGAAATATTTGTCCCTAATGGCATGGAACTTTATCCCAATTAACTTCATGAAACTAAATTAATTTACACCTGTGGGCAAGAAAATTAACTAGTTTCTAGGACTAGATTTTATGTCACAAAAGTTCCTTCATGAAAAACTTCAACACCTGTAGGCAAGATGAAGGTTTTCACAACTTCTGTGAAATAAAACTCATACTATGCCATCTCAATTAAACTAAAAGAAGTAATCCACACCTGTAGGCAAGAAGATTATCCCTTTTATTCTAATTAAGATGCAAAATTGACCGAAGTAACTCAAAAACACAGTTTCATCGTCAACTAAGCCGTTGCGGCTTGCTTAGTTGAAAGGGCATTGATCAACTCCGCCCTGAAACGATACAAGAAGTCACATGGATTAATTAACTGTAAGTGACAAAATTATGATAACCTGATTCGAGTTTTGAGTCTTGCCAACAAATGACACTAATTCCTTCATGACTCCCTTTGACATTAAATTAATCTCAAGAAACCTGACAACATACTTGAAAGAGATTAATCACATATAGAACAAATTTTATTCCACCAAAAGAATGTCAATACTTATCATTATGGAGTCAATTGTTTGAAATAGAAATACTTTATGTAATGCAAAAGAACAATACATTCCTTTAATTTAAAAACTAAATTGCTCAAATGTTTTCTTAAGTCAAACGGGTTCCTTTTCTTTTGTACCTTTCTTTCCGTAATACAAGGCTCCTAAAACATTAGCATCAAAATCGTGCATTAGCCTTGTAAATACCAAATTAAATAAAGGAACTACCAAAATTCTTTTCTTCCAAAAGAAACATCTCCAATACATGCCATACATTAGCCTTGATTAATTTCTTTTCTTCTCCCCTTATGGCACATAAAAATTGATTGATTAAAGCATTGTTTAAATTCTTTAGGCATGGGAAAAACTAATAAACTATATACAAGTTTGAAGACTTATGCTTATCAATTTAGTCACATGCTCTGAATGAAATACATACCTTATGCCTTCATATGTTCACCACTTCTTTATAAACGTATTTATAATCACATGACCAACCACAATTCTCAAATAAATAGTTAAAATACAAATGAGAATTGTCACATAATTACTACAAACCTTATTCACTTGTATTATACCCTTATTCTTGTCATTGGATGCTTTCTGTCATTCTCAGTCAATCCATAAGTTATGCATTAGTCATGTACAATTAAATAACTATACTGAGATAGGAAAGCAAAATTGTAGACAAAACTAATTTGATTAGTCATGCAAATTCCGCATGGAGTTAATATCATTATAAACCGTACTTGAATTAATCCCCCATCATGCTTAGTATATTGCATTACTAATCAACACATTTGTGTTAGGACAACCCAATCCCTTTAATAAAACATGCCATATGTCCATTTTAGTTATTACCCATGAAAAACAGAGCAATAGACTAACTCTTGTACTAATGCCGAAACACCCAGACTATTTGTACAAAATATAGTCTCAAACAATAAAATAATTTATGCATTTTTACATATGCTTCTCCGCATGTTTACCATATACATACCATTTAGATACTGGTGTCATGACAATTTTACACATGCAATGTGAACTTCTAGATACATAATTGGCTTTAGAAAATTACGTATACTTAGCTTGATCAAACAATTGCTGGCACTTATGCAATTGCAATTCATGGCAAACAATATTAGTCCTTATTCAAATGGATAACAAAGGCAATAAAGATTTGGAGTTTAAGAAGTAATTCCAAAAACCTTATAAGGTATGTAATTATATTTTGAGGGGTGCTTAGTGTCCCCTTGTTGCCTTTCCACCCTGGAAGCAGTGACTGGAGCTGCTGGGACCAGCCAATAGGCTCACTCATGCATATTACTAACGAAAAGCCACGAACAAGCAAGATATATATGCACTTTTATATGCATGCATCTTGGCATATCTTAAAAAATCTACTTTTCCCTCGTTCTGTATGCCACTTATATGCAGAATTAATCATGTTCAAAACATATATTTTCTCTTTGTTTTGATAACCAAGTTTAAAACTTAATAGTCAAAACTAACCATATGCATGATCAACTAATTAATTCGCAATTGACACATATAATGATCAATATTGTTTGCTTTGATAGGAGACTTTACCGAGCTTGTTGACTTGAGATGCTTCATAGTCTTCCTTGGCAAGATTAGTACAGAAGTACATATTTCTATATGCTTACAAAATTGACAACAACGTTAGCCAAAAAGTTGTATCTACCACTAAATCAATTCAACCAAAACATTGGCATGAATATCGAAAGAAAGCTTAAAGCATGCCATCTTCTTCCAGTCATAATTAATTCAGTAAAGATGAGCAAAGCAAACTGTTCCAATCTTTCTTTATGAGAACTGAATACAAGAAAGGAAGCTTGAAGTGCTTGAAAACCTACCATTCAACAATTATTAGTTTACCAATTTATGAGTGATATATCTCAAAATTCTCCAGTGCAAGGTTAGAACCGACCTCCATCAGGATCTCATATGCGATGCATATATGAACCTCCTCATTTGGCTTTGCTGATCAACTCAAATTCTCCGGTGCATGGTTAGAACAAAATGACTATTTCAATTGAACCAAAACATTAATATGAACATTGAAATAGAAAACGTTAAGCACCATGGTAATTCCAATTATACAATTCCATGAAATAATGAACCAACTATTTTAATCTTCCTTTTTTATAGTTAATTCAATATCATCATTTAGTGCTTCAATTAGAAAAGCCCACATTTGGAATTGAAGGGTGGTGGCAGTGGAAGAAAACTTGAACTCAACTGGCACCACTCGCAAAAACAGATTATCCAATTATGTAATTGTTTAATTTAACTGATAATTTCGGTCTCTAAGACCAAATAGGAATTGATGTAAAACATGTGCCGTGCATATCATACTAATATGCCAAGTATATACAATTATATGCAGAACCGTACTATGCAGTTTTCAAGCAAGTCCAACATGGTGATGTTGCCGAATGCAATCACAATTTGGATTTAAAAAATCGCAGTCCAAAAGAAAAGATATTATATAATCAAACTTCAAACCTAATAGGTTTTAATCATATAACCAGTGGCTCTGATACCAATTGTTAGCCTTATAAGGTTATACAATTAACACACAAACGAAAGAGTGACTAACCTAATTCCAATGGCGACCATGGAAGTTGAGCACAAAAGTAGCAGAGCACGGCAACACCATGATCTTCTATAAACTCCTAGCCGAATACAACTACTTTATGGGAAGCATTATGTTGTGTGTTCTAGGGCTTATAGGGACCGGTGTTTTTATATAGGCTAAAAGCTAGGGTTTCCATCCATAAAGGAAACCTAAACTTACTTTATTAGCCTCCAAGTCAAGTATCATAATCATATTCAATTAAGGATTCCATCAATCCTATTTCCAATATAAGACACCTTATATAGGACTGATATCTTTAAGAGATCAAATCACAATTAACATTATTCTCCAATATTACATTCCTATTACATGTAGTAGACCACTTAAAGGTTGATTTATATTGGATAAATCCAACAGACATAACTTACAAAAAATCCACATATTTTAAGCATGTCAGAGAGGTTTTAAACTGAAGACATACCACGAGAAGTGGTGGTCTGTGCATCTGCCATGAACTCTGCATATGAAGCCTGATAAAAAAGCAGTAGGATGCACTTGATGAATAAGCACTACAAACATACAATCAGAAGTAAGTAAACGAAACAAAGAAAGACTAGATTAATATACCGCCATTGCTTCCCGACTTTCAGTAATCCTTTGGGTCATCTTCTTGTATTCCTTATCTGCTTCATCCAACACTTGTTGGCATGCCTGGCTCTGGATCTGACGGCACAAAGAGACGTATAATTAGGTGAAAAAATCGTGCCCTAGACTGAATTCTAATGCTCCTCTTCCCTAACTATTACTACCCCTGAGTACTAGTTCATCATACAGCAGACAAAACCTTATATTAAATAGACATTAAGTTTTAATTATAATTAAGAATTAATTGGATTTACATTTATTTTGCTTTAGCAGACCTTATAACAGTAATGAGATTTAATTATGATATGAAAGTGAGATTAAATCAACATAATGTTATTATTTGGCGAAAATTCAAATTTCTGTTTTCTCAGGTATTTTCTCGGCAACCAAACAGACACTAATCCACCAACTCCGAGACTAAATAATGCAAAAGTACGACAACAGAGAATCAATATGAGAGAGAGAGAGAGACCTTGAATCGCTTGTGGAGGCGAGATTGAGAGGAATCAACATCCTTGAGGATCTCAGAGTGGGAGCGGTCGACATGCAGCTTGAGATCGTGGAGACAAGAGGAGGCGAGGAGCCTGAGATCAGGAATCGAAGCTAAAGCGTTACTTTTGGGGGATTCCATGAGCGCTGCAGCAACAGAGGCCAAGGCTCCTCCTCCGGCAGCGACGGCCGCCCTCTTGCGCTTGCTGCTGGTATTGAAAGTTGGCGATTTCGGTGACGGTTGGTTTGCAGGGGAAGAAACCACTGGAAATTGTAACCGCGTTTCCAGAAAGTTCGCGGTTAAGCATCTCCGGGTTCGACTTCCGCTTCTGCTTCCGCTTCCGCTGCTTTTCTTCATCTCTCCGGTCGCTTACTCGTCTTCTTTCAGTTTTTCCTCTCTCGGCTCTGTGTTTTGAAAATTTCAAATTTTCTAAGAAAATGGAGTTGGCGCCTTGACAGGTGTCTATTTATATGTACGGGATTTTATATGCAAATTTTGGGCTAACAAAATACAGAAATAAAAAATAATAATTGTATCAACCTTCATTGAATTTTATCATTTTCTTTTGTTGGATATTATTTGCTAACTAAAAGGTGAAGTTGCAAAATCTACACTAGAACGTTACATTTGATGCAAAGTAAAATGTACAGATGATATTTAACGAATCACATTATATCTTCAACAATCTTTATTATTATTTCAGTGCATCATGAGTAACATTGTATTTGGTATATTGTTTTAATAACAGTGAAGGTACTTGAAACACCATAATGATACACCATAAAGATGTGTTTTGTGCATATTTGGAGGGAACTCAATTTGTCTGCTCCTTCACCTGAGTTCAAATTTCTCGTACATAAGGAATATCGCTTTGTCAAAAAGAAAAATGTGTTGCAAATTCAAAGAACTACGGAGTTTTTCAATTGCAAGCAAGGTATAAAATATCAATATTATCGGCATTATTTCACCGATAATATCGTTTTTGTGAGAAGACGATATTTTTACAATTATCCATCTAATTATCGTCAATATATCACGATATTATCAATATTATCAATAATATTGTGTGGACCATTGGCCCTCGTAGACCGATTAAGCTATGCATGTGGTAGTGTTGGGCTTTCAGTTTTGTACACGTCTTAACTCTCCTACATTCTTCAGCTGGCTGATGTGGGACTAGAATTGTGCTTTCTTGCAGAGTTGCAGTGCTATTTCTGACTTCGTACTTTAAGGTAACGGCATCTTATAGCTATCAAACCACAAAACTACATCTTATCACCAACAACCAGGAATTTAACATGCCATGGGATTGATCCATGAGATCAACCTGTCCTCTTTTCTCGTCCTCTTTCTGGCTGCATCATCTTTCAGTTTCCTCCCTAACTCGGTTTGAAGGACAGAGCTCGAAACAAGAAATTGAATGGGGAAGTGGGATCTGCAAAAGCTTTATGTTCCTTGACAAGTTTATGCTTCTAAATCGTTGAAGAGATTGCTGAATGCCAATCATTGTTGTGGTGAAACATGCCGGAACCATCTCAATCTGCACTAGTTTGATATCTTTCAGAAAGTTGAAGGTTTGCTCTAGCTAGAAAATGCCAAGGCACAACACGATTGGGCTTTTGCGATTTGGTGGATTCGCTAATCTCTGTCTCAAGTGCTGGTATATTGATTTACGACTCTAAATGTGAATGATTTTTTCGTTTTTATTTGTTCCTTTCTCAATACAAAGATGTTTTTTGGTGTGCTCGGAATATGAGCACATACGTCATATGTCATTATACAAGTGAAATGAAAAATTAAAAAAATTAAAAATACAATAAAAAAAACTTCCCTACACTTGGGATTATCCAACTCGCTACAGATGTGTTTGTGATTACATATTCAACCTGTAATATTTATATGGTCGTTAAGATGTCTGCAAGGCTTGCAAGCTAATATTTATTATCTAGGATAAATTTCTATATTTAAAAAAACACCAAGGGGATTTGAACCCCTCCCATTTTACTCCATCAACACCTTGACCACCATATCACTTATGTTTTTTGTGGAAATATGCTAAAATACACATACTCTACACATAGAGATGATGAAGATAGTGAAAATTTTAAACCTCATAACAACTCTATGTGGTACTAAGTCAGTCTCGTATGTTATCATGCAATGTATAAATTGTAAAATATTGTACTAATTCATTATATATAAATGATTATGGTGTGTTTACACTTCTTTCATTAATTACTACATATTTTTTACACTCACAATGTTTGCCAACTCGCTATATAATCAACTTAAATCAGTTAAATCCATCATGCAATGCATTTCCTTCCAATTTTTTGTGATAAACTAATAGATAATTGACTAAATAAACATCCTGCATAGTTTCAATAAAAATTTCCAAGTTTTTCTTATAATTTCCGTGGTTTTTATTCAATTTTTATCGATATCAATAATATCCTGATATTTCTATCAAAATTTCCGTGTTTTTGGACTATCGATATTTCCGATATCATCGATATTTTAGACCTTGATTGCAAGAAAGATTTGGCAATTCTGAATTCAATATAATTTCAAGATCTTTGAATCAAATGATGCATTAAAACATGAATTTTGAAATGATGGAATTATAAAACTAGAACTCAGAAGTTATAGGAGACTAGGAGTTGGTGAAAATTCTTATTTTTGTATGTCACCTCCAGGGAAGGACATGCAATATACATCCCTCCTACGAGTCACAACATGCATCCTACATTTCAAAGTTTCTGCAAATGTCCTCTCTGGATCTGTGTTCGAGCAATGCAATTGTATACCATAGCGAGCAGTCATCGCTTCAACACCAACGTCCTGTAGACTGCAGTAGTCAGTATACAATGGGTTTGCATGTATATTGAGGACTTACTAATGTCTTATGGAGCCAACACCCTCCTGATTAGCACCGTGAAGATCTGGGAGGTCAGCACTGACGGAGAACTTCATCCACCTCTTTCTCTCGACGTAAGTGAGACAGGGCTGCATCACAAGGCCGATCAATATAGCGACAAGGCTCACAACCACGATCTTAAGTGTCGAAAGAGCCAAAACTACACAAATCAGTATGGTTGGAGGAATACACATAAGAATGGCTCCAACTGTTCCAACGGGTATCTTGTAAGGACGAGATGTAGCTGGGTACTTCACCCTTAACCGTATGAATGATATAAACTCCAAAATCATTCCAAAACAGTATAAGAAGTTTTCTGCAGCTACAATCTCTTGGAAGCTCAACCAAGATAGCAAAAGGACTCCAGAAGCTGAGAACAAAATGCCAATCACTGGGGTTCCATGACGAGACCGCTTACCAAAAAACTTAGGGAGCATCCCTCGTTCTGCCATCCCAAGAAGTTGGAAGGAGTCGCTGCTCATTTCAGCAACAAACATCCCCATATTCGACACTGCTGCAGCCGCTTGGATCCACCATCTCAACCAAACTCCCCCAATAAATTTAGCGATATCTGAGAAATATCCATCTGTCCACAACTCACGGTCGAGTGGAACAGCCCCAGTACCCATTAAGAGCGGGAAGAAATATCCAAGAACAACTAATATCAAAGCATAAAACAGAGCCTTTGGGAGAATTTTCTTTGGGTTTTCTACCTCTCCGGCAAGTGTACTTATCGAGTCCCAATAGTTTAGATTCCAAAAGAGAGTGTTCAGATATAAATTCCAATCCACATTGTGTAGATTTACGACTAGCCATCTCGAAGGCTTCAGCTTGGGGATTGCCACGAGTCCCATAACCACAAAAGGAACGATTGAGAAAATTCCTAAAAGAACAGCAACCCAACCCACAATGGTTAGACCCCTATAGTTCATGTAAGTGAGCAACAATGTCAAAACTAAGACCGCTGCAACTCTTGGAACGCCACCATCTAACGCTGGAATTGCCGACTTCAAATAGTCCAGAAACAGAACCGGATACAAAGCATTGTCAATAACCCCGCTTAGCCATTTCATCCAACCCTGCTGAAACCCCCAGTAGGGACCCAAAGCCGACGAAACCCAAACAACATAACCCCCAGCCTCAGGGAACATGGTACCCATCTCCGCGGTAATTAAGGCCTCCGGAACACTCCAAATGAGTGGAAAGACCAAGAACCCGACGAGGGCTAGAAGCGGACCAGCGGCCTGGACGCTATCCTCAACCCCAAATGGACCCCCAGATACCTCATAGAAGATGATGAAGACAAGAGGCAGAAGTGAGAGTTTTTTGAAGTTGTCTACCCGAGGCCTAGGGGAATGTACTTCACCAACTGAAACAAATTCAGCACCGTTGCCGTTGCCGTTGCCGTTGGACTCTCCCATTTCAATGGAAGATTGCCTATTTTCTTCTGTGGTCCTCAGTTTCTGCATTTTTCATAATTTTTCAACATAACAATATTAATTCGGTTTTCACTGGCATACTTTGAAGGTGTTTATATATACAAGAGCATACATTAATTAACTATCCTCGTCAATCAAAAGTTCAAAACCAAAGTTCCAATTTTGAAAAGTGATATTCTACAGTAAATTATATAACAGTAAACTAAGAGGACGGGGGTTCAAAATCTGGTGACACTAACTGAAGTAACTTGAGATTTCACCGTAAAATCAATCGGCAATATGGAGAGTACGTCCCATCAATCCATGGGATTCATTCTCTCAACACTAACTTCTGCCTAATCTACCAAGTTGAACTCACAGATTAATCAACTCTGGAGTTGTTTTCAATTTAAAGAAATTAATTAGCAACATAAATCAAAATAAAAAAAATGGGTAATTACAGTAACATGAAAATACACAACCAAGTTGGAAGAGTCGCTTACAAAGTGCAACAAAATTAGATGTTTGAACAGAAAAAAATAATTATAGATGATCATAAGAAAGAAAAATAAACAAACCAGGAGTAGGAAAACAAGGCAACGATTTCAGCTGGGTTGGGGTAGACAATCTCCGCCATTGAAGAAGAAAGAAAGAAAGCTCCAGGTTTTACACATCAGCGGCCCAGGGAGGAGAGACAGCCGATAAGTCAGCAGTGGCGGTAGGCTTCGAGTGAAGGCATATAAATTATTGTGCGTGCAACTCAAGGTCTTAAATTTTAGTCCTTTTTAAATTCATGAGAAAAGGGGGATAGAAGAGAAAATGCAACCTTTTAATGCTTTTCCACGTGCTAGTTTCAGTTACCAAAAAGTTTATTTCACTTTCTTAAAAAAAAAAAAAGTTTATTTCACTTGTAAGTTAGGCATTTTTTATTTGATTTTAATTAGTAATTAACTAGCATTTGCTTACACATTTTGTATGTATGAACATATTTTTTTAGAAAATGAGAATGAGAGAGTGAGAGATAGAACGTGGGGAAGTGGGAGGTTTTTGTTTTTGGTTATATTTTTTTAATATTTGAGGTATTTTAACATCATCTGTAGATGAGGTTTCAATAAAAAAAAATTTGGATCTATGAAATTACATTATTGCCCATCTTTTTTTTGTGTGATAAAAGACTAAGTAGTCTTTTCACCATCTTTTCATCATGTTTTGGTTAACAAAAAGGTTTCATTAATTAATAGAAATGAGAAGTTCAATACAAATTATTGTGGCAGATCCGGGATTGGTTTGAGATTGCTCAAATTTTTTTAAAAGAAAATTGTTTGGTAGATGGAAAAAAAACTCTCTTTTTTTTTCAAAATCATGGATGTATATCGGCTGAAAATAAAAGCGGCTCTGCCTATACTTTTCAAAAAAAAAAAAACATTTTTTTAATTTTTTTATAGAAGATAGGAGAATGGTATTATTTAATGAAAATTTTATATTGTGAATACTACCCTTTTTATTTTTTTTTTTGCTAAAAATACTTTAAGCAGTTTACTAAACACCCACATGTTTTTTTTACCGTGGTTTTTTTTTTTTAAAACTATATTGCTTTGGCTAAAATCCAATCGTCTTCAATGTAGATATTCTTCAACTCTAAGGAGTCTAAACTCATTTACTTCAACACGTCAGCTAACTTTTTAAAGACTTCATTTTGTATGACGCTTTTGTGGAACATAATATGTAAAAGCACTAACATAGATAGGGAAAATTCTATTGTAGTGGATTGAGTGTAAGCGTTAAACATGTAAAAGCTTTAACAAAGTGTTGACCCTAGAAACTACAAAACCTACGTGGCGCGCAGGCCGAGTAATCTATAAGCTAACTACGTCCTTCGATGATTGCGGGGCGTGCCAACTCGTCGGCCGAGTCTGGCCGAGGAGTAAATTTATTGATGTTGCGTTGGGTGCGCGGCTGACCTCTGCGTCTTGCGATTGCGGCCGAGAAAGGAACACGTCTCGGCCTCTTGGGCTCTCGAACCTGAAGACAAGGTTACTATTTTTACGAAGTTCAATATCAAATTCGGCTTTCAACGTGCCGAATGTAATTACTTGTGACACCTCACTTCGCCGAGAAGGCTGATGAGATGACCTCGACCAACAAGGATTCAGAAATCCTTCTCGACCGAGACTTGGATAGGTAATCAATCGTTCTCGCTGCAGTGCTGTTGATGCTAACGGAAGATACTGCGAGACCGACTGATTCTACGGTGACAGAGCTATCTATGCCGACTTAAGATATCACCGGTTGCTTCCACAGTGCTGTTGATGCCAACGGAAGATGTGTCAGCGAAAAAGGAAAAAGAAAAATCACAAGTTGTGAGAATTTGCGCAGGGCAATTTTGTATTGATTTGCAAGGGTTTCTCTGACGCACAACTTCCCCTATTTATAGCGTTGTATCTTGAATTCGAGTTAAAATCCTACTCGGACTAGGTCTTCCTCTCCGGATCAACACCACCTCGACCAGTCCTATCTTCACTAGGATTGTGAACCTAGTCCTTAACTGAGCCGAAGTCGCTTTCTAGGTTACTGATCCCACCAAGACTCCTCATTGTACTAGGACTCGACTTGCGTTATGATCTATCCGACCTAGGCTTGGAAGCCCACGAGTTGAACGATTCATGGCCCTCTCGCCGCACGGCTTCCCGGGCCGAGGATGATCCTACCTTCGGCCCAAACACAAAGATAGCGAAAATTCTATTAGTAGTCACAAACGTCATTTCAACAAGGATAGTGAAAATTCTTATATAAAGCGTTGTATGTGTGGACTAGAGTCAAACTGTAATTTAATAGTTACAGATGTTGTTATATAGTATACACAGATATTTTTTTAAAATCTCAAAAGAGGAAGTGATTTTTACACATACTTTTTAACTTCTTACACACACCTCTTTATATATTGTCATCGTCTGAATCAATCAAACAAAATTAACAGCCAAAATTAAACAAGAATGTACAAGAGGCTAAAATAGACGTGAAAATCAATTTCCATCTCAAAAATAGATGCCCAATTCAGCATCTGTTTGCCGAACAGCATAAATCTTTATGAATTAGCTTATGCCCTAGTTTGTACGCGGAATCTGATGCATCCACACCACTATGCTCTTAAAATAGTCATCAGGGTATGACACATACTTTCATCTCATGAGAAATGGGGTGTATTCCAGCCTTTACGAATAATGTATATTTACTTAATAAATTTATTAATTCGAACAGTTTAATTTTTATAATTATTATTTGAATATTATTTACAAAAATTATTAAAATTTGAATTATAATATTTATACAATAAATTTATGTTATTTGTAAATGGTTGAATACGTGCAAGTATTATCCTTTTGCATTTATGTTAGAAGGAGTTCTATTATGCATATACCTATAGTATACCACCTAATTATCATATTTCCTCTATGAGAGAGAAAGAAAATAAGGGAACCCGCGAATATTGATAAAACTATTAACCAAGGAAAATTATAAATGGTAAAAACAAGAGGAACTTAGATCAGAAAAATCCATGCTCAAAATAAATAGTTTTTGTCGGTAAAGGTAAAAAACATCAAGTAGGGTAAAGTGCAAGCAGATTTTTTATAGGGAACCGATAACTACACTCCTTTTATCACCCCTCACACAGTGTTATTATTAATATTGTCGATTGATTTCATTTGTTTTATTTAAAGTGAATGCCAAAAACTAAAACAAAAAATGTGTGTATTTATTATTTGTTTCACCCAAACGTATCCTTTCCATTTGGATTTATTCAGAATTTGTATTAAATTAAAATTATCACATTATCTCAGTTGGCAAAGAAGATGAGCCAAGAAATTTAGAAAATGGAAATTGACCAGAAAAAAAAAAAAAAAAAAAAAGAGAGACACCATGGAAAATGATGGCACAGCAACGCAGTATGTTGAAGAGGAACGACTGTCCACCCAGAAAGACAGAAAAATTGTTTTGTAAACGGAAACGATAAGGTAATCACATTTTCCCAGAATTAATTAAACAATTAATCTCATGTATACCTGGTCATGGCTGGCGTCAGAGTTACGGTGATCGGTAGTCTGATTGTGTGAAGCAGCAGCATCTTCTCCTTCTCCAGCAGCAGTGGGAATAATACTTGTAGAGAGAGAGTTGCTGCCGCTGCTCTGCTCCTTCTCCTCCTCCTTGTGCAGCAGCACCAGCAGTAGGAACAAGACTACTTTGGTTAATTGCCTATCTGATCGATATACATGTATATATATAGGTACATATTTCCAAATCAACTTTTTAAGAAGTCGAAATTGGCATGCTGTTCAAAGTTTTCCCTTAAAATTTCCCACTTTTTCGACCTTTTTTGTTGGAAAGACACGTTTATTTCATTCATCATCGCACTATATAATACTGATGAGTTTGACATACGATATTATGAATCAAATCCAATTTATTAAAGAGACTGAATGAAAGTGCTATAATATTTGTGAACATGAATAACGTTACTGATCTTTACGGACTTTAATTTAAGGTTTTTTTTTTTTTATATCTAAAATGGTCTTTGAGAATAACATAACTCGTCATTTTGATTATTGAGATTTGAAATTAATAGGAGTGGTCCCTAACTTTACACACCATCAATCATTTTAGTATTCCGTGAAAAATTTTTGTTAAATAAAGATCAAAATGATTAAAATACCATCAATTTAATAAACAATAGACTTTGTTATTTTTTCTTTATTTAACGGAGATTTTTCACATAATGACCAAAATGATTGATGGTAAACAAACTTAGGAACCAATTCTATGTTAGGGACCAAAGTGAGGAGTTATGCCAATCTCGGTGACTATTTTGGCTAAAAAGCCTTAATTTAATGTGTGTATAAGAGAATCGGTTTTGCTCAACAGCGCATTTTTTTTAATCGTGTTACAATTGAAATTTAATTAAATTTTAATTACTTAAATCTCAATTGTTCACACATGAAAAAAAAAAGTGTGTGGAGAGAATTTTCATCATAAAGTTTACTCTACAATGGTGAAATAAAACGAATGTAAATGTGGGGTGTAATTTGCTAAGCCAATTTCCTTTGGACCTCTACCGAGTACCAAGCTCAGCAAGAACAAGGTAAGCCATATTATACCAATTGTAATGGAACCACGATTCCAGTCACAAATGGACTAAGTATGACATGCCCCGATTCCGGTGTCTGAAGGACAACGGGATGGCCACGTGTTGGCCGACACCGGAGGTGACACAAGCGATTTTATGAATGCATATGTCGAGGACATGTGAAACATGCATAAAAATTTCAAACTACGCAATATAATATTCAAATACAACCTTCACAAAATAATATAATAAGTTCAACTGCCAACAAAATAATAGTGATAATGCACGACATGATCAGAGCATACTACTAATTCAAAATACAAGTGGAAGGTGTAACAGAAGGTGCTATTAAAAGAAGAATGTCTAAGCGGAGAGAAGGACACAAAGTCACTGATATGGGAATGCCTCGTAGCTCGGATCGTATGCCTCATTCCTAGGTCATGAGGGGGCGCAAAACAAAACATGAGTGGATCAAGTTGATATATAAGTAATACTAAAACAGTTATTCATCAATATACTAACCCCCAAAGTTTATGAAAACTCAATAGTATAATAGGTAATAGGTTTTCCGAAAATCCTAGCATGCCATAAAACTTCATAAACATATATCATATATAGTGTGCTTAATAGTGGTATTAGAATCGCCCGAAGGCCTTCATTCGCCCGTAGGCCCCTACATCACCCGACTGAAGCCATATAAATATCTTCATTCGTCCATAGGTCCCTACATCACTCGACCGAAGCCATATATAGATATCATTTGCCCATAGGCCCTCATTCGTCTGTGGGCCCCTACATCATCCGATCGCAACCATATATAGATATCATTTGCCCGTAGGCCCCTACAGCACCCAACCGAAGCCGTATATAGATATCATTTGCCCTTAGGCACATAGTATAAGTAACCACTTAATAAGCACAATAAAAACATGAACATAATATTTCCAAAAAAAAAAATATATATATATATATATATATATATATATATATATCAACGGAACTCAATAGCTCAAACATCATATCTTAAATCATATTCGTGAATATCTAAATAAGCATAAATTTAGTGAAGCATGAATCCAATTTTCTCATTAACATTTCATAAAACGTATCCATAAAAATCATGTTTTTCATGTATTCATTTCTAATAGTAAAATCATGCATTTTAGAAGGGGTCCACCCACAGATACTCCGTCGTTGAAGAACCTTGCGAACTAAGGAAGACGGAAACGCCACTAACAAACACATCTAAGCACATAAAGGGACCAATTAATAAAACTATACTAAAACGATTGAATTTTGGAAAACTAACTTCATAAATGGATTTAGGATGTCAAAAAACCTAAGGGGGAACCTCGGGTACCTCCACGCGTCGCCATGGAGCAGCAGCCTAGACCGCCACTCACCGCTACGCGCCGAGTTGGGTCGCCGGCGCCGTTGTGGAAGGCTGCAGAGCACAGTACTTCCTGTAGAGGCGCGTGTGCTCCACGCGCAGGCCTACGTGCGGACTAGAATTTGGGTTAGGCTTGGTTTATAGGCTTAGGTCAAGGGTTTGGGTTTGGGTTTGGGCTTGGCTCAGTAGACTGGGTCTTTGGGTTAGGCCGGTAGCATGGCCCAAAGGTTTAGGTCGGGTAGCAGTTGGGTTTGGATCTGAGTTTTAGGGTTATCGGGTCAGGTCGACCCGATTTCAGGCCGTGGATCGGCCAATTTTTGGGCAAACTTTCAAGCGCTCATAACTTCTTCAATGCTCAACCAAATCAAGTGATACAAAAAATGAAAGTTGTAGTTCTTAATAGGATAAAGAGAATGGTACATTTCATGATGGCTAACTCACCGTGGATTTGCCAGAAAACGCCTCGAAAGTGGCAGTGCTAGTAAAAAAACTCACTATGAGCTATTTATGCGTTTAACAAGCTTAAACAACTTACAACAAGCCTCGATCTAACCTTAAAACATATCCCAAGGGTTTCTAGGAATTTAACCATGTCGGAAAATTCACAAAAGTCATTGGAATTTGTCGGGGAATGGTGCACCGTGATTGTCACGGCTGAAGTATCGAGTTTGGCCTAGGGTTTTGAGGTCCAACATCCAAGCCTTAAGTCTTGGGGTTGTTGTTGTTGTTATGAGAGTGAACTCAGAGAGAGAAAGGAAAGGAGATCGGAGAGAGAAGGCTAGAGGAGAGTTAAAATGGAAGGGAGAGAAAGTGAGGATGAGAGAGATAAGAAAGTAAGAAAATCTGAAACGTAGGGGAGAAGTATCTGGATTGGGTAAGGTTAAGGGGACAAGAATCCCAAGTGGGTCTCCTTGGTTCGTAATATAAGAATGCATAAGACAAAACACAAAATATCTGAAAACGTTTGACGGTTTGAACGTAGAATCTTCGTTATACATCAGAATTCGAATCTATTCACGCCTATGCATTCATGATGATGAGTACGATACAAATAAATTAATTAAATTAAAACTACATGTTTTGATGAGATCGTCAACGAAAGTCAACTCAAAGGTACAATGGTAATTTCATAAATCTGATAGTAAAAAATACGATAAATAGAGGACGGGGTTTCACAAAGTGTCCAATCATAGTTTTTAATTTTTGTTTAAACAAAATCATAGTTTTTAATTATTCAAATACGTGCCCGTTTGTGATTGGTTTTTCAGCAGCAGCAAGTGCTACTTTTCTTTCAATAGCAAAGCATGGTCCAATGTAATGCTTATGTTAAGTTATTCTTAGGTAGTGCTATTCTCACACTCATTTTTATCTCTAACACACTTTTGTTGATTTTTGGTCATTGATCTTCTTCAATTCCTTCAATTTGACGACCAAAATTTCAGAAGAATGTATGAAAAGTAAAAATATAAGACTCATACCTGGTTAGGTCTCAAGTGTGGCGTCAGAGTTACACTCGGTAGTCTTAGGGTGTGAATTAGGATGAGAATCATGAGATGGAGGACAAACTTCTGCTTCTGCTTGAGCAGCAGCAGGAGCAGGAATCAGATTCCTTCTAGGCTTCTCCTTCTCTTTGTGCAGCATCATGATGAGTAGCAGTAGGAATTGAAGCTATATGCTCATAGATTTGAGACTTTCAAGTAAAAATTTTTGTCAACTTATATAAGGAAGTTGATGGACTTGTTTTGTTCTCTCTCTCTCTCTCTCTCTCTCTCTCTCTCCATCTTGCTTTGGCATGAATTTGTCGTTTTGCTATTGCACTTAAAAAAAAAAAAAAAAAAAAGGGACCAGCTAGGCAGTCCACCCTTTTAGAGGTCGAAAAGACTCACTGAGACATTTAAGCCTCTTTTGATCACTATTGTGCGATTCGCCAGCGTCAGAAAACGAACTCAAAACGTGCCGTATAAAACACAAGTCTAAAATTCGTCTGCAACCGCTGAGTCACCCAACCGCCACGGGGTGCTTAGTTAATTCATCCATTGTTCCCTACTCTAGGCCATGCACTAAGGACAAGGAGACAGTAATAAAGCACTCACAAATTTGGCATGCAGTTGAGTATTTCCTTATTTTCTCTCTTATTTTCTGCTCTTTGTTTAATTTTGGATAAAATTACATCTTACTACTTCAATGTTTGTCACATAGCAAACTCATACACTATTTTTTAACATTAGAATGTCATATATTAACTTACGAATTTGTTGCAATGTTAGACCTTTATCTCATTGTCTATCAATTTATATGTTAGCTGCTAAGGTGGCAGGGACAAAGCCCCTAGCCAACTAGATTGAAAAATTCATTAAATATTATAAATTAAGAAATTTTTTATCTGAACAAAATTAAACTTAATGAAAAAAAAAAATCTCATTGCTTCTCTCTCTCCTCACTACCCAAGACAGAACCAGAAGAATCGAAGCACCAAACCTAAACCCTTCTACATTTGCAACCAGCTTTAACACCTGCAAATTCTCACACGCCACAATCCCACGCAGCTCATTGTCGCTGTACTTATGCAATTCAATCACCACAAGCTTCCGCAAGTTGGGGCACCCACATGCCAACCTGTCAAGCCCTCTATCAAACTAGGCAACAACCCCTAGAACCACCTTATCCCCTAAAACCACTGTTTGTCAACTCCACTAGATTTTGGCATTAACAACCACTCAAATTTTATAACCTACGATAGAAATATGATTCTTATATGAGTTTAATATAGGGTTGTGATATCCACACACCCCATTTTACTTCTCACACACCCTTTTAATTTTCGACCGTCAGATCGAATGAATTAAAGAAGATCAACGGACAGAAATTAACAAGGGGTGTGTGAGAAGTAATTTGGGGTGTGTGGATAGCACACCCCTTTAATATATTGATTCAAGACGTTTGAATCATATTGATGGATTTAAACATGAAATTTTAAATGATGAAATTATAAAATTAGAACTCAGAAGTTATAGGAGTTGTGAAATTTCTTATTTTTGTATGTCATTTCCAAGGAAGGACATGCAATGTACATCCCTCCCACAAGTCACAACATGTTAAAGGAAAAAGAATTCCACTAGTTGTACAGCTTGGACAGAAGGAATGCTGCACATGGATACAACATTCCTTGACAGCTAGACTACCACATGGTTTCTGCAACTGTGTTCTGGTTGCTGCATCGTGGGCAGCAAGGACACCACTTGTGTTGCATTTGTTTATTGCATGCGTGTATGTAACAGTGTATATAAACTCTGCTGTCCATTGCAGCAAGAGATAGATAATAAAACATTATTGAATACTAAGTTTAATATGGTATCAGAGCAGGATTAATCCTTTGCTCTGCTCTACCTTCACTCTTCCGCTACTATACTATGCACAGGGACACCTGCTATTGCACAACCATTGCACTGCAAGCTGCACACTCACTGCCTTGCCATCGCACAGCTACTACACAGCCATCGTCGCTGCATTACCTGCTACGCATTCATTACGTCACCGCTCCGCCGACTCAGCTTCACACAAACCAGTGCCACCAAAGCAGAAAATAAAGGAGGAAGCAGGCAGCAACCAAATCAGCTTTACAAGATTGATACAAGCCAAAAGCATCCAATCCATTTTTCTATTCACGTTCTCGTCTCCGATGGAGATAATCATTCTATTTGGCGTAGATCACTTTCTGATACCCAATATCAAGAAATCACATCCATCATAAACAACAAGAGAACTGGGCAGTCAACTGCTCAAACTGGTTATGGAAGCCAACCATTGGCTCAGCCTGCATATGGCACTGAATATAGAGCACCTCCAGCACGAAAGACTCTTGCAAATCCTGCAGTTTATAGACAAACCGATCAGTCACCTAGCACTCCAGAAGGCTATGGTCACGAGCACCTCAATCACAAACCGCCAACAATCCAACATTCACAACCAAGGAATACAGTCAACTCATGGCTCTCCTTCACAATAAGAACGGTAAAGATCAACCACTTGCAAATGCAACAGGTATTTTCTCACCCAAATGCAACATAGCACAAACAGATCCACACTCGACTATATATTGGATTGTTGATAGCGGAGCAATCGACCATATATCACATTCACTACCAACACACAGCATCATTGATGCTCAACATGAGTACGTTGGCTTACCAAATGGGGAGCAAGCAGAAATCAAACATATCGGTTCCATGAAATTGTCGCATGATCTCTCTCTTGATAAAGTTCTTCACGTACCAAAGTTTCGTGTCAATTTATTGTCTGTTAGTAAATTGACAAGAGCTTTGCATTGTAAAGTGACATTCTATCCCAATTTTTGTGTTATGCAGGACATGGACACGAAGAGGGTGATTGGCCTGGGCAAGCATTTTGATGGGCTTTACTACCTCACATCAAGCCAAAATCCTCACCTAGTTAATCATGTTAACCGCACCTCAGGACTTTGGCATCAACGCCTTGGACACCCATCATCAGCCCCTCTTCACTCTTTATCCCAAGTCATCCCAAAAATCATATTTGATTCCAAGCATGTTTGTGAGGTTTGTCCTTTAGCAAAGCAAACTCACTTATTTTTTGTTTCAAGTTCCATAAAATTGGTTGCACCCTTCAATTTGATTCATTGTGACATTTGGGGACCACACAGAGTTCATACACACACCGGAGCACATTATTTCCTAACTATTGTAGATGATTTTACTCACTTCACATGGGTTCATCTCATACGTTTTAAATCCGATACACAAGCCTTGTTGAAATCATTTTTTTCTTGGGTCAAAACACAATTTAATCGAGAAATTAAAGCTTTACGTGCTGACAATGGGGGTGAATTTGTATCAATGCATGCATTTTTAGACACTCATGGCACCATTTTTCAACATACTTGTGCCCACACTCCTCAACAAAACGGGGTCGTTGAGCGCAAACATAGGCACCTTTTGAATGTTGGTCATGCATTACGCTTTCAAGCCAATTTACCTTTAGAGTTTTGGGGGGAAAGTATTCAAACCGCTTGTTATCTAATCAATCGTTTACCTACACCCTTGCTCTCTCATAAATCTCCATACGAATTTTTGCATAACACACCACCAACCTATACTCACTTACGCGTTTTTGGATGCCTAAGCTATGCGACCAATCTCACACCCACCAACAAGTTTGACATCCGTGCTCGTCGTTGTGTTTTCCTTGGTTATCCTCTTGGCCAAAAGGGATATAAGGTATATGATCTAGCCACACAAAAATTTCTTATTTCACGAGATGTAGTATTTCATGAGCACGTTTTCCTTTACAATTCCTCATCAATCATAGACCAAACTGACATGACACCAACTCCCATTATTCATGAGCACGTTACTCCTATTATTCATCCCACACATGACACCAACTCATCATTAATCCCACATCCCACGGTGCTTGCTCAAACATTCCATCATAATGAACCTGAGTATTTCCCACCGACCAACCTTGAAGCTTCTCGACCCCACTTAAGCCTCCCCGTGACACCTGCCAACATCGACACACCACATGAATCTGACACCACCGACACACCACATGAACCTGCCACTTATCACTTGCCGCAACTCTCTTCCAATACGTCACTCCACTCGTCCCACCAAACCACCTGCTCACTTCAAAGATTATGTGGCTCATCACTCCACCTTGCTCACGCCCTCAAAATCCCTCTCTCGGTCCATGTCCAGCACACGATACCTACTGCATCAGTACGTTTCCTATTCCTGCTTATCTCTTGGATATCAGCGTTTTATTTCTCATATTTCACACTTGGTGGAGCCTACTACCTATGAGCAAGCTTGTCAAAATCCTCACTGGGTTGCAGCAATGAAGGCCAAACTCACCGCTCTAGAAGACAATAAAACCTGGAGTTTTGTCCCTCTTCCGTCAGGACAACGACCCATCGGCTGCAAATGGGTTTACAAACTCAAGTAACAATCTGATGGCACTCTTGAACGTTACAAGGCACGTCTTATTGCCAAAGGTTTCACCCAACATGAAGGTATCGACTACAAGGAGACCTTCGCACCAGTAGCCAAACTCATTACTGTGCGTTGCCTCTTGACTGTGGCTGCTGTCTGCAATTGGCCCTTACATCAAATGAACGTTTAAAATGCCTTCCTTCATAGTGAACTTCATGAGGCCGTCTACATGTTGCCTCCTCCGAGTTGTCATCGACATGGGGAGAATGTCGTATGTCAACTCCACAAATCTCTATATGGTCTTAAACAGGCATCCAGAAGCTGGTTTCGAGAATTCTCTAAAGCCATATGTACCATTGGTTTCTGCCAATCCAAGGCAGATTATTCTCTGTTCACTCAAGTCAAGGGTACTTCACTCACTATTGTATTATTATACGTTGACAACATGGTGATTACAGGCAACAATGAGGCAGAAATCAAGAACCTAAAGGCCTTCCTCAACAGTCAATTTCGAATTAAAGATCTTAGACCTCTGAAATATTTCCTTGGAGTTAAGGTCGCACAGTTGAAAGCTGGAGTCACAATATGTCAATGAAAATATACATTGGACATATTGAAGGAGGCTGGCCTTCTTGGCGCCAAACCCACGAAGGTCCCAATGGAGGCCGATTTGGTCCTAATTCCCGTAGGTAGCACTTCAATACATGAACCTGCAAGGTATAGGCGCTTGGTTGGAAAATTAATTTATTTGACCATCACAAGACCAGAGATAGCATACACTGTCAACACGTTAAGTCAGTTCATGCAAGATCCACAACAACACCATCTCGATGTAGCGTATCGACTTCTTCGATACCTCAAATGAGCCCCTGGACAAGGCTTAATGTTCTCTTCCTAAAGTGAATTGCATTTAATTGGTTACTGTGATGCAGATTGGGCACGTTGCCCCATTACCTGTCGATTAGTTACTGGTTATTGTATCTTCCTTGGAAAGTCACTGGTGTCCTGGAAAAGCAAAAAAGCAAGTTACAATAGCTCGTTCCTCCGCTGAAGCGGAGTATCGATCTATGGCTGCACCTACTTGTGAATTAAGTTGGCTGCGATATTTACTGGCAAATTTACGTGTTAAGCATCCCCAACCGGCAAGGTTATTTTGTGACAACCAAGCGGCTTTACACATAGCTGCAAACCCTGTGTATCATGAACGCACAAAGCATATTGAGATCGATTGCCACACTGTTCGTGAAAGGATTGAAAAGGGAGAAATGAAAACTTCCTATGTCAGAACAGGAGAACAAGTCCCAGACTTGTTTACTAAGCCACTTCGTGCGCCTATTTTTCATACACATCTAGGCAAGTTGGGCGTTGTTGACATTCACGCTCCGACTTGAGGGGGAGTGTTAAAGGAAAAAGAATTCACTAGTTGTGCAGCCTAGACAGAAGGAATGTTGCACATGGATACAACATTCCTTGACAGCTAGACTACCACATGGTTTCTGCACCTGTGTTCTGGTTGCTGCATCGTGGGCAGCAAGGACACCACTTGTGTTGCATTTGTTTATTACATGCGTGTATGTAACAGTGTATATAAACTCTGCTGTCCATTGCAGCAAGAGATAGATAATAAAACATTATTGAATACTAAGTTTAATACAACATGCATCTTACATTTCAAAGTTTCTGCAAATGTCCTTCAAGCATGATATTTTTTAAACCAAATTCACATAATTCCCTAGTCAATTAATGTTACAGATAGTTCAATATCTAATCAAACATTTCCATCGACGATCGTCTTAAAAAACACAGATGATAACTAGCTATCAGTCAACATCTGCTATGGACTTGAGCGTGGTCATCGCTTCAACACCAACGACACCAACGACCTACAGGATTGAGGATACAATGGCTTTGCATATTTTGAGGACTTACTAAAGTTTTATGGAGCCAACACTCTCCTGATTAGCACCGTGAAGATCTGGGAGGTCAGCACTGACGGTGAACTTGATCCACCGCTTTCTCTCAACGTAAGTGAGACATGGCTGCATCACAAGGCTGATCAAGATAGCTACGAGGCTCACAATCACGACCCTGAGTGTTGAAAGAGCCAAAACTACACAAATTAGTACAGTTGGAGGAATACACATAAGAATGGCTTCAACTGTTCCAAAGGGTATCTTGTAAGGCCGAGATGTAGCTGGGTACTTCACCCTTAACCGTATGAATGATATAAACTCCAAAATCATTCCAAAACAGTACAAGAAGTTTTCTGCAGCTACAATCTCTTGGAAGCTCAACCAAGATAGCAAAAGGACTCCAGAAGCTGAGAACAAAATGCCAATCACTGGGGTTCCATGACGAGACCGCTTACCAAAAAACTTAGGGAGCATCCCTCGTTCTGCCATCCCAAGAAGTTGGAAGGAGTCGCTGCTCATTTCAGCAACAAACATCCCCATATTCGACACTGCTGCAGCCCCTTGGATCCACCATCTCAACCAAACTCCCCCAATAATTTTAGCGATATCTGAGAAATATCCATCTGTCCACAACTCACGGTCGAGTGGAACAGCCCCAGTACCCATTAAGAGCGGGAAGAAATATCCAAGAACAACTAATATCAAAGCATAAAACAGAGCCTTTGGGAGAGTTTTCTTTGGGTTTTCTACCTCTCCGGCAAGTGTACTTATCGAGTCCCAACAGTTGAGATTCCAAAAGAGTGTTCAGATACAAATTCCAGTCCACATTGCGTAGATTTACAACTAGCCATCTCGAGGGCTTCACCTTGGGGATTGCCACAAGTCCCATAACCACAAAAGGAATGATTGAGAAAATTCCTAAAAGAGCAGCAACCCAACCCACGATGGTCAGACACCTATAGTTCATGTAAGTGAGCAACAATGTCAAAACTAAGACCGCTGCAACTCTTGGAACGCCACCACCTAACACTGGGATTGCCGACTTCAAATAGTCCAGAAACAGAACCGGATACAAAGCATTGTCAATGTTAAATATTAATCTTTTGGTTATTTTACTTGGGAAATGAAAATTTTGAATGCTACTGTTGAGGAAAATAAGAGCTAATAAATGTTAAATAAATTCATCACTTTAACCAATGTTATAATTTAAAAGTAATAAGTTAAAACTTTTATACTACAAATTGTTCCTTATTTTATTCACTTGAAAGTTTTGAGGTTAGAAGCTTAGAAAACATAGTATAAATTTCTTGCTTCAATTGTTACTTTCAGGTTTACTATTATATAATTTTATGTAGATAACAAAAGATTGAAAAACTGATTTCATAGTAATAATTTTAGCTTAACCCACCCATCAAGTCATTCCTGGCTACGCCATTGAATTCCAGGTGGGTTGGGGTTGCTAATTTCCACCATTGAAGAACAAAGGAAGCTCCAATTTTTACACATCAGCGGAGACAGCCGACAAGTCAGCAGTGGCGGTGGGATTTGACCAGGGCAGAGAGTGGAATAACTTTTTAGTTAAATGAGTGGGAAGACTTTGTTTGTTTATCAATTTATATACTTTGTCGTGCAACTCAAGGTTTTAGTAAGTTTTCTTTTTTCTGAGGAACAAATTGGCTGGGGGTTGTGGGACTTGGATTGTCTGCCCTCCCATTTCGGTGCCTTCTTCGTGCCCTCCTGTTTTGTGTGGTCACGGTTAAGTCACGTCAACATTTTATATTATTATTTCTTTTTGTTTTATTATTTTTATAAAAATATAATATAAAATATTGACGTAGCTTAACCGTGACCACATAAAACATGAGGGCACGGAGGGCACCACAATTAGAGGGCAGACAATCCAAGTCCGGGGTTGTGGAGGCAGGTGGCGGTGGGATTTGACCAGGGCAGAGAGTGGAATAACTTTTTAGTTAAATGAGTAGGAAGACTTTGTTTGTTTATCAATTTATATACTTTGTCGTGCAACTCAAGGTTTTAGTAAGTTTTCTTTTTTCTGAGGAACAAATTGGCTGGGGGTTGTGGAGGCAGGTGGCGGTGGGATTTGACCAGGGCAGAGAGTGGAATAACTT
This sequence comes from Malus domestica, assembly GCF_042453785.1. NCBI lineage: Eukaryota > Viridiplantae > Streptophyta > Magnoliopsida > Rosales > Rosaceae > Malus > Malus domestica. The sequence continues at coordinate 1,975,210 of NC_091666.1, forward strand.
TTTAGTTAAATGAGTAGGAAGACTTTGTTTGTTTATCAATTTATATACTTTGTCGTGCAACTCAAGGTTTTAGTAAGTTTTCTTTTTTCTGAGGAACAAATTGGCTGGGGGTTGTGAAGGATGATGCTTTAGGGCTGCTTTTATTTAAGAGAAGTGTTATTAACATTCTAAAAATCTTATTCTACACTTCTCATAAATGTATTTTTCTTTTTAAATATAGAAAATTTGGAGTGTAGAATTAGATTTTTGAAGTGCCAATAACAATTCCCTTAAACAAAAGCAACCCTAAAGCGTTTAGATTTCAACTCAAGTTTGAACTCTTATAGATACAGTCATTAGGGCCATTAACTCTACTTTTCATTTTGAAGACAATTTTGTGGAATTGAGATCCATTTTGGATTTCTATGTCTGGAGCCGAAGGACTCGGAGATCTAAATTACTCATTCTAAAATTTAAATAATGCCCACTTCACACAAACCAAGGGTCCGGATATCTCTTTCTCTCTCTTCAATGGTTTAGATCTCTAAGTTCTTCGACACCAGATACAAAGATCCAAAGAGAATATTGACTCAATTTTGTGTGTAAAAGAACCTATATTTATCATAACGACAACGCTAATTATACACACAAAATCAATATACATGTTGATACACGTTTCAACGAGAGTGTTCATCTATATAGAGGATGTGTTAAAATGTGTCAATTTTTTGCTTACAAATAGTATTATTGTTATAAAAATAAAAATAAAAATAAAAAAATAAATAAAAGTTTTAACATAACAAACAAAATTTGAAATGTACTAATAGCAATACGTTGTTTGAGAAAAAAAAAATATACTCGCTCTGTCATCCAATAGGAAAATAACAAAGTCAGCTCCAACAAAACAATGAAAATTCTACTATTTTTTGTTGTACAGCATAATCGAATTAATGAAACATTTTGTATGTTCGTTAAAAACCCTAACAAACACGAATGTGTTGATGTATGGTATACACCCATACTACTAGAAAGAGAAAATTGGAGCATTATTACATTGATTTTATCCAATTAGAGCTTTAATCATTTCACTAAAATCATTAAGTACTGGTCTATGAACTCGACATGGTGTTAAACAATAGTCTTTTTGGTTTAAAAACTTCCCTATCTTATTTGCCCATTAAACTCTTTATTTTAGACGAAAATTTTAGTGTTAGCACCCGAAAGTATATCATACTTCATGTTTTAATGAATTCATAAACCAATACCACGAATTTTAGTCCACATACCAAACCTTCAATTGGTCTAACTCTAAAACCTAATGACCTCTAATTTTTTCTGAAAAATGTTAAGAGACTTTCTAAAAAATGGAACTCTTTAATCTCTCTGTCACTTCATATTTTTAACACAATATTTTATAATATTAACACAATAATTGACGTTAAACTGTAAACGGTAAAAAAATTCATAAAAAAAATCCCGTTTTAAGAGAATTCACTCATCATTTATCTTGGGAATTGTTATTGGCACTCCAAAATTATCACTCTACACTCCAAACTTTCTATATTTAGAATTAAAAAATACATGTGTGAGAAATGTAGAGTGAAATTTTTAAAACGCCAATAACATTTCTCTTTATCTTTCGTATTAGTAAACCTCAAAAAGTAGATACCGAATTTCAGGTGGTTGTTGTACAGCATTAAATCAGTGTGAATTAGTGGTGTAAAGGTGCTTTAGTTGTACGGGGAATCTGATGCGTGCACACATTATGCTCTTAAAATAGTCATTAGGTTAGGGACGCAGACGCACCAATGCGGAATTTATGCAAACAAATTTTCCCAAAAATATCAATCCCCTTTGGATTTAGATACAAGTTTTTCTATTTTATATTTTTTTAGAAGATGATATATTTAAATTCGGTGAGAAAATAAATTGATAATAAATTTATCATTCACACGTAAAAATGCAGAAATTTAGATCCAACAAAACACGTATGCAAAAACTTGTCAAACATGCAATACCTTTTTGTTTTATTTATTAATTAAATTAAAAACAATGTGCAATATCTTTGGTAGATGGATCGGCATTTAGAGGTAGTAGTTAGTAGCTACAACTAAAAACGTAACTTTGGTCAATAACGTACTTGTATTAAATATGGGGGCCAATCTGTCATGATTTTGGTCAATAACGTACTTGTATTAATTTAGAGGTAGTAGTTAGTAGCTACAATTAAAAAAGTAACTTTGGTCAATAACGTACTTGTATTACTTACATTAAAAAACTAGCACAAGCAAGAGATAGACCAAAAGATTTCTCATAAACAATCGATAAAGTAAACGCTCAAGCAAAAAGAGAATTGCAACTCTAGATACAATGAGAATCCCATACATAGGCACGAAGGTAGCAAAAAAAAAAAATATAAAAGAAAAATCCTAATTTGAAGCGGCATAAACCAAACATATATCACCACCACATCTCAAAGGATGCCAAACCCTGAGAAAGTAGATAGCAATTCCCAAACCCATTCATGAATCCCTCAAATCTATCCATCAATATCACACGGAATATGCTTTTTCCATTTTTAAAAATATATAAAATAAATAAAATAAAAAACTTTTTTCCATCACCTTAAATCAGTTCTTACTTTCCTTTCTATTATTGCTTAGAAAACTGAAGACAAAATATTTTCTTTTCTTTTTTTTTTCCAACATCAAATATTGAAAATGTCAAAATTGGATTTATGTCGTGGGGTAGCAACTTGACAATGTGATTGTTAATAAATAAATTATTGCTTAAGTGTTGATTTTTTTTTTTTTTTTTGTCAAACGATAGATTTTATTAAATTAGTCACGTGCTTATTCTATTAGTATCAACTAGAAAAAATGCCCGCGCAATGCTGCGGGGCTTGAATGCATCACCTTGAACTGCATTGTACAATTAACAGGACGAAATGAAACATTTTAGTTCCCTAATATATAGAAGAAACAGAAGTAACATATAGTTCACAGACATGTTGCCCTTGTAGCCAAGGTGACAAAATATATATCTTCTCGGTTAGGTACATGTTTGAGTAGTTGACCAAAAAGATAAAGACTGTTTTGTTCTCATTCTAGCATCTAAGTTTCCAAGCACAAACATGCAAAGCAAAGAACATGAGGTGTTGAAGCAAATTGGGTCTTGGGGTAGTATCGGAATATTTCTTTATCGTTCCTTTATTATTTTCATCGTGTCGAGCCTTAATCAATTCCCTTAAATTTTTTACCAAAACGCCTCCTAGAATTTGTTGTTCGCTTCGATCAATCTCTTTCACCATTTTATTAACCCTGAATGACAAATTAAATAGAATGTTAATATTTATGTATTTTAGAAAGAAAAATATAGTTAGCTTGTAGGTCTTAAAATAACATTGTAAAAGATTTTTAAAACTCAAATATAGAAGCTATGAGTTTTTTGGATATAAGTTAGGTTTGTTCGGAGAGAGAAGTTATTAATAGCACTCATTAAAGTACTTTGGGAGGGATGAGAGGGTTGACTCTTAGGAAAACCTAACGAAAACACCAACAACACCAACCAAGAAAGCAATTGACAAAAAAACATATAAAATGGCTAACAACATTTGACTAAGAATTAGGAACACCTGGTTAAAGCAAAATCACAAATGACACCAATGCACCTTTGAACAATAATAGAACGGTTGAGACTAAATTAAAACCAACAAAAACAAAGAAACCAATGAACTTGAGAAGTATCAAAGGATCACAGAGATAACCAAGAATGAGAAACAAAGCAAAGAGCAAACGAATGACATAAGCTGATAAAATGAAACAATCAATTGAAAAATTATAAATCTGCATTATCTCAAACAGAAAGCATGGGGAAGCAATGCATCTTAGTTTAGGTGACATACCAAAGCCTTGATTCAAATGCAATAGGTCCGAACCCCTAGATCAAAGGCACCAAGAAGAGCAGATCACGACGTTGTAATGAGACTTTGATCTAAGCTACAACAAATCTGTGAGACTGAGAGTCAGAATTTGAAGCACAACCAAATGGACACAGAAAAAGTAACCCAATCTGCGATAGTGCAATGGACTCTACCTGTGACAGTTCAACGGACTTAATGTACGACAAATTTACATTTCACGAAAGAAAAGCTGCTAACAATGGGAATGCATCATCTGTCACCATATTAATTTAAAGGCCCAAAGCAAGCATGAGGTATCCCAGTCGGTTCTGAATTAGTACAGGGGTTAAGAGTGTGAGAACGTTGGTTTCAGAAGGAATAGGTTAAATAGAGCAAATAATGGTTCACTGTGGAGTACGGTTGGTGAAAATTATGGGGTAGCAGATGATTTTAGTAGTTGAAGTAAAAGCAAGGAGGGATACATCATTTCCAGCAAAAGTAAATGGCAATGACAGACTACCAAAAGTATATAAATGATATAATATAGGTTAGAATCGTTGGACCAAAAGCATATGGTAATGACACACTACCAAAAGTGTGTGTGTGTGTATATATATATAGCGATTACTAAATAAGAAAACAATTTCATTCCTTTCAAATCTTAAATGTATATATAAGCATTCGTTAAACTTCAATGGATGCTTAGTTATCTCAGCCTTGACATTAATAAACAGATACAGATACGCACACTAAATAGAAAGAAACTCAGTTCCAATGTAAGCTCAAACGACAAAAATTGAATTATATATTTAAAATCTAAGCATCAAAGCTTCACAAATATAAATTAAAAAAGGTAGATAGCTAAATAGGCTTTGAACAAAAATGATGGCGTATAATTATATACCTCAAAACAGGATGAAACCAACTTCTTTCTTGAATGATCCAAATTTATAAAATCTGCAAACAATGTAGATTTGTTAGCAACTTAGAGACTTTCAAATTTAAAGAGCAAATCTAAAGAAATTTTAGCTAAATGACCAAAGATAGACCAAAAAACAAAGGAAATTTACAAATATGATGAATTACAAAACACACCTACTGAAAAAGCTCACATTTATGATTTTAAATCTTTGAGTTATGCACCCATCATACCTTGGATGCCTTTGGTTAAGATATTTAAATTTTAATCTCTATGGTACTTTTGGTATGCACTGGTGCAAAAAGTGAACAACAATCAAAACTGGCAGCGAGGAAGGTATTTGTTAAATGCTCATAGATTGGTATTAACATAGCAAAAAAGATAGTGATATATGTGAGTTTTCGTAAGTTTTGACTTGATTTTAGGCATTTTAAGTTTGGGGCAGAGTGATAGTGGGTAAGAATCAACTAAAAAATAAAGGAGAATAAAAAGTATTAAACACAAAATATTACATGGCAATGAGAATATATAAACACACACAATATATTACCTTCTAAACATTCACCTCTCAGAAAGACCTTGAAATCCCCACAAAGTTGTCCAATTTCCACCAGAATCCAGCTTCTTACAATGTAGATTCCTTCTGGGTAAACCACACAAACCAAAGCACCAATCAAATGAAGTAGCTTTAAACATAGGCAACTTATGAGTTCTTATCAGATAAAATCGAAACAGAGAAACGGGCAACTATATTACTCGGCAAAGATATATTGCTCAGTAGAAATAAATAGAGTAGATAATTTATTTGCGCTGAATTCCCAAGTGCTATTAAACTATCAATGCTCAGAAGATAGCTAATGGTGAAAAAGAAGCCTAACCTATATAAAACAAAATGAAAGGCTATATCGAAATGAAAGCCTACTAGGTGCAAAGATATATTGCTCAGTAGAAATAAATATAGTAGATAATTTATTTGCTTTGTCCCCCTCTCTCCGCTCGCCAGCGGCACACCCAACTGTCTCCGAGTAAAAAATGAGAGCAATTGTCTCTCTCCAATTTGTCAGGCGTGATGTTCCCCTCCCCTCTCTCTCGCCGAGTCAAACATGAAATGTGGCAATTTTGTAAATTAAGTGAAAGTGGGTTAACAGCATCCGAGTGGCTATCTTGTAAATAAACTGAAATGTGGTCCAAAACACTGTTCATATAAATAGTGCAAATTTCCCTCCTACTTTAGACTAAAGTAATTTGCAGATTTATTTTAAAATTTTCATCTACTTTTACGCTTAATTAAATAGTAGGAGAACGTGAAGGGAGAATCTGAATGCTTATATATTACAGCTTACCACCTCCTTCCCCATCACACACGCCACTCACACTCCAACGTTTATCCAAGCGAACCAGAATTCGTCTTGCAGATCAACCAGATGGGTTTGAAGGTATGCTCTCATTCTCTCCCCTTCCCATAAACATCGATTCAATCTCATATTATCAATGAAAGATCATCCATTTGTCGTTAAATTTGCTACTTTTCTTGGGTTTCAGTGGTGTGATTAGTTCAGATCTGTGTTCTACTTTGTTTGTTTTGAATTTTATGAATTGGTCAAGGTAAAGCAGCCAGAATTATAGTTAATTATCGTGGGTTCTCTTTAATTTATGTATTTTACTTGTTTTGCGTTTATTTGGGATCAAGATTTTGATCCTGGTATAGTAGATCAGAGCTCTTGTAAGTTGTAACTAGTGTTTATCACTGTGACACCAATTAGTTCAAATCCGGATGTTATTAACGTACAGATAGCCGTCTAATGAGGGTTTTCGACTATTTTCCCTCCTTACTGCTTGCTTGATTTCTTGAACTGAATGTGAAATGACGCAGTGTCTAAGATCTGTGATAAGCAGGTTGAAATCTAAAGTCCAATCTACTAGTTTCCAATGAGCTTCCCAAACAATATTTATCAAAAGCCATCATTTGATAAGTGTTTTAAAAAAAGGAGTCTTGAGGCGTGCCTAGGCGGCCTTCGAGGCGGGGGACGGTGAGGAAAACGCATCTGCCCAGCTGAAGTAGGCTTAAACTTGCCTTGGCTTGGTCGAGGCGCGCCTAAGCCCCTGAGGAGCCTCAAGCGTCAGCTGGGGCTTTTTTATTGTTTGTTAGGGTATCTCACCTACAGTGAATAAATTTTTTATTTGATTGTTTATTATTGTTCTATAATGTTTGATTTTGACTTTATTGTTGATTATAATATATATATATATATATATATATATATATATATAACGTTAAACTCCTTGACTTCGCATTCACCTTTTAAAACATTAAACCTATAACGTTATTATTCATAATTCAATTGTTTATTATTGTTCTATAATGTTTGATTTTGACTTTATTGTTGATTATAACATATATATATATATAACTTTGGGTTCCTTGTGACTTCGCATCACGCCTCAATGCTTTCACTTAGGCGGAGCTATCCATGAAACTCCTTGACTTCGCTTTCACCTTTTAAAACATTAAACCTATAACGTTATTATTCATAATTCAACTGTTTATTATTGTTCCATAATGTTTGATTTTGACTTTATTGTTGATTATAATATATTATATATATATATATATATATATATATATATATATATATATATAACTTTAGGTTCCGTGTGACTTCGTCTCACACCTCAATGCTTTCACTTAGGCGGGGCTATCCATGAAACTCCTTGACTTCGCCTTCACCTTTTAAAACATTAAACCTATAACGTTATTATTCATAATTCCATATACTTCGTGTTGCATTAGCATGTCTATGACTTTCAAAATTATCGTAATGAATGGGGTTTGCATATCCCAAATTGCTTGAGGAAGCCGAGCAAGTTTTAGTGTCAAATGTAGGCAACTTCGACTTTGGAACACTCTTAAGGCTAGAGAGTAAAGAAGCTCGGTATATGGTCGGGTCCTTTTATGTTTATTGATTTGGGAATTGTGAGTTAGTTATACCTGTCTAAATCTGGAACACTGTCTAAATTTATCGTGGAAGTAAAGCGTATTGTGTTCAGTTAAACACGTCCAGTTATAGATCTGGCTAGTTATAAGCTTGCTTTTGCGGCAATAAATTGTCACTTCACAATAGTCTGAATGTATGATCTGCTTCCTAATGTAATCAATTACAAGAGAATTTCATTGTTTTGACTAGTATTACATTGACAGTAAAGTTGAACACAATGTGCACATGTGGAATGCATATCTACCTTCTAGGTGATAAAATCTCCACTTGTTGAATGCGTAGCGTTTATTTTCATTTGCTCATCCTCCGATTTCTTTTGTCAATGATGGATGGTTACTTGTTAGTCAACTGAAGTTCCACAGTTTTTGGCGTTCTTAGCATCCGTGTTTATAAAGTTTCTCTATGACTTTGTTCTATATGCTTTTAATCGGAACAACGATGAAAGTTTTTGTTTTGTATGACATTTGATGATTTGGGGGTCATGCAGGAGGAGTTTGATGAACATGCTGAGAAAGCCAAGACCCTTCCAAAGTCAACAACCAATGAGAACAAGCTCAATCTCTATGGACTCTACAAGCAAGCCACTGTTGGAGCAGTGAGCACCAGTTAGTATAATGCTCCCTTGAAAATTTTGAGAATCTGCTATTTTTCGTTCTCTCACTTGCAATACAAATTTTTCATTTATGAGTTTCTTTGTGGCTGACTTGCAGGCCGCCCGGGAATGTTCAATATGAAGGACAGAGTAATGTGGGATGCATGGAAGGCTGTTGAAGGTGATACTTCTGAGCATATCATTTTCTATTATATGTAAATCTTCGTCGTATAATCTTGCATAATTCTAAGGTATAATTTTCCGTGTGTTCTAGAATAATTCTAACGTATAATTTTTCGTTTTGGCAGGGAGATCCAAGGAGGAAGCTATGGGCGACTACATCACGAAGGTGAAGCACCTGCTTGGAGAAGCCGGAGCTTCTACTTGATGCTTTTGTTAGATGGTGTTTGAATCAAAATAAACATTGTACTCTTTCGTACTGGTACTCTCTTATATCTAAATGTGTGTGAATGTTAAATCTACGAGATACTTTCGGTAGAATGGTTTTACTTATTGTTGGTTTACAATGCTTGAAGGAGTTTGCAGTGTTAGTGAATTTTAGTTGCCCAAATTGCTTTTACTAATGCATTTGTTTTTTTGTTAAACGATAAATTTTGTTAGATTAAATGTTAGATTAACTACCGACGGGGTTTGAACTCACGCCGTCATGTAAGAACTCAACACCTTTCTACCACTATGGTAAAGGCCAGGCGCCTTTTACTATGCTTCTAAGTATGCTTAGTTTTGTAACGGACTAGCTTTTGGACTCTGATACTTTTCCCAGTTTTGGAAGAGATAAGTTCGAATCTCCGCTCCGTATTTGATTAAACAGAAAAAAGTTGTCTTTTAGGTTGTTTATACACACAATTACATTAACCTGCACGTCCATCAATATTGCTGCATCTTTGTAACTAAGGTGAAATTCTATCATGTTGTAGGTAGTGTTCAATATTTTCGTCAAAATATCCAAAAAAGCAAGGATTGATTTGGAAAGGGGGAAGTGTACAAACTTCACCCTATATCGGCAAGATATAGGAAAAAAAATAAAAATTAATGATATTTACCGATTCACTCCAAAAACTTTGCCAAACTCATTGCAAATTTCAAACTTCTAATTTTTTTATTATTTTTCTTCTAATTTTGTCTAAATTTGAATGAGTTGATATACCCGTTCAATTGCATTTTTTTCTAATTTTCATCAAAAGCAACCGATATCCATCGATATTTTCATAAAATTGCATATCGATATTTTCACTTATACTGTCATCGATATTTTAAACACTGGCTGAAGGCAGTTTCCAAGTTCTAAAATATCAAGATTGCCACGTTGGGTTGATCAGGGCAACTCTTCAGAGCGAATAGTAGCTGACATTGTTCTTAACTTGCTTATTACATTGGCAAAACGGGTGAAAGTACACTAATACAAAACGAACATTACTTTGATCCTTCCTTATAACGAGTCATTTCTTCCCTCTTACATATTTTTTTGTGTAAATCGTGGTTTGATACGTATAAAAATCACAAATGACATGTTTAGGGTAAGGAGAAATGAAGGGTTTCATTCTCCACAGTCCAAAGGATATTTGTATTTTTGGTCAATTTTTTTCGGAGGATTTTTTTTTTTTTTTTTTTAAACCTCTCACTTACAAGTGAAGAAAAATACTATTAGATCGTAGTAATAAGTGATCCGCGAAGGATAATGTTAAGCATTGTTAATAATTGCTACGCAGCTACCAAAAAGATAACAGAGCTTGAACCGGAAGAAGGTAGTTGGACTGGTCGATTCCCAAGGGAAAGATAGGATTGACGGGTCAACATCCATCCAACTGATAACTGTTTCGAAGATAACGAAAACTGGGAAACAGGGTAGTGGTCCACATTTCCTACTGGGTAAATTGAACGAGAAGAGTCATCTTCAGGTTTATTAGAGTAATGTTATTCATACCATGTTTTTATACTATATTTCTATACTACCGTAGGTGATATCTGATGTGAATAGACATATCATTAGAAGAATTTGCAAAACACAAGGAAATGAAGGAGAAAGACTTCTCGTATACTGTCATTTAATTAACTAGCTTTTCTTAATTATTAATTTATTAAATAATGAACTAAATTTAAAAATCTGATTAATTCAAATAATATAACTGTTCACATCAAATGTCACCTAACATAGTATGAAAATGTGGTACAACAACATGATATGAATAGCATTACTCGTTCGATTAATAGAATTTTGTGCTTATGATAGAAATTGTTAATTTTGTATATAGAAAACTTCATTTTAATCCTTGGCAAAGATGACTTTTTTATTAAAACCATGAGTAAGATCAAAATCTAATTTTAGTCCCTTGATGCATTAATAACCTCATTTATTAATTATATTTTGATTTTTTTAATTATTTATCTTTTTCTTTCTAATTTTTAATGTATTAATTTTATTTCATTATAATTTTTATTTTCATTTCATTCATCGTAATATATTTTGTTGTGAACATTTAGATAAACTAATTTTTGTTATACAATATATTTCGATGTAATTCATCATCTTCATTTAGGTATATTAAATTCATTATAATACATTTCGGTACATACATCTAGATACACACATTTCGGTACATACATTTCGATACAAACATTTAGGTACATTAATTCAATATAATACATTTTTGGTACTAACATTTCGGTACACATATTTAGGTACATTAATTTAATATTAATACATTTCGGTGCATATATTTAGGTAGATACATTTCAGTACTAACATTTAGGTACATTAATTGAGTTTTTCAAGTTTGAAGAATGTTAAATAAAATTAATAAATTAAAAAACTCTTTTTTGGTCAAAAAATAAATTAAAATTTGTGTATTAATAAATTTAAATATTTAATGGGAGACATTAAATAAAATGCACATTAATTATTTTGAATTAAGGACACATTAGGGACTAAAATCAATATTTAATCTAACACCAGGTTTTTTTTAAATTTTAATCTTCTTTCAAAAATCCCTTTTGTATATCATCATGTAAAATTAATTTTTGCCAAAAATTAATTAAAATATGTTTTTTAATCAATGACTAATAAATAGATAGATATATAATGTTATGAATGATGTTTCGCTAAGAATGAGAAGTTCCTCCTCAAAGCGCTTTTTTACTTATTCACAAAATTCTGTGTTGGTGATCAGACTTGTTACTATTGTACATCATTTTGAACATATTATCTCTACAAATAAAAAATATAAAAAAAAAACTAAAACAAATGTCGTTTAGAATGAACTGTAATAATAGAGAGACAGTTTGTTATACTTTTACCGATTTCGACGTGTTTTTATACAATCCGAAGGCTAAAAGATCTCATATTTTATTTATTTTTTACAAAAAATGATATCACAGATTGATTTATAATAAGGAATTTCAAATATTGAAGTTATTTTTTTTAGAATTTGTGAAGTTTCTTATTAAGCTAACTCGAAAATAGAAAGGAGCTAATACAAAGTTTAATGCGTATTTAGATTCATCCATCTATAAATGAATTATGGTAATTGGCTTTCATGCTAGTGGAAGTGGAGGTGGTGGCAGTCATGATGAAGACAGTGATGGTTGTTGGGTGGTGGCGGTTGCGACGAGAATGATGGCGGTGCTCATGGTCATGGCTAGGTGACGAAGACGACGACAATAATGGTGTCACTGTCTTGGCCATGTGATGGTGACGGCGGAGATGATGGTGGTAAATAGGGTTGGTGGCAACAGTAATAGTGGTAGAGGCGCATTGGACGTGGGAATGCACAGATGCTATCATAAACAAAGTGGAATGATTACATTTGCACCAGGAACCAGGATAATTACAAAGTGTAAAACAATTTGGGAGAAATATTTAAGTTCATATCCACAGATCTACTGAACAAAAGGATATCTAGAGATACAATATTCCCCTACACGAGAAGCGCCATCTCTAGCCAGAATACCTTCAAGATCTCCGATGATTCGGGCCAGCCATATCTCCAAATTTCTTTGTATTTCTTTCAAGTTGTTTCTGACTGAATCCAAAGACCGTCGTGTGTTGTGTTTGGCCTGGTTCCCCAGCTCGTCCCCATAAGAACTCTTCCCAATCTCCGTTTGTACTGCCATCAGCTTCTGTCCGGTTTCCGTTGCACGCTGTTGAAGTCTAAATGATTCGAGTAAAAATTCTGTTTGTCTTTGTGTACGAAACTCTGGACTGAGTGTGGGTTCGGAGGGATCACTACCTTGCTGTAAAAACAAGAAAATTTAGCCAGCAACACAACCCAAATTGTAGCCTGTCAAGCATCCCCGGAGACAAGTACCGAAAATGCCACAATTCAAAACAGATAAAGAAAATGTAGAATATGGGGCGACTGCAGAACTTGTACTTGCCCAACGAAGAATTAGTTCATCCTACACACGGGGTGCAGCGATAACTAAGTGAAATCAACTAAAAGATGTCTATGGTTAACTAATTCTTCCGTTAATTCTTATTAGCAGACATAAAATAGCATGGAAAAAGTAAAACAAGGAACATAAAACACTACCATTCTTCTGCACAGATCGTCTATCTTCCCCGCAAGAGCTTGATACCTCTTGGTTTGCTTCCTCATCAATGAAGGTACCTTGGAAAGATCACTCTTTCCAATAGTTTCCAAATTCAGTAATTCCTGTTCAAGTAATTTTAGCTTCGAGGATATTCTGGTCCACTCACCATCTAGCTTCCAAGGCGACTCCCTATGAAATAAAGACGTGTTGATCTTTAATTAGCTGCAGAACATTAACTAGCCACCTTAGAAATGATCAGTAAATAGGCTGTCAAATACATACCTTGGTACAAAATGCTTCATGTGATACAACGGTTCAAGGGATTCATACTGTACATCCTGCATAAGGAGGACAAAGGATAAAATCAAGCTACATACCTTTCCAATTTGATAAATTCGGAAAAGAGAACATACGCAACATAACCTTAATAAGAAAAACTTCAAAGAACTAAACCATCAACGCGGTGAAAGAAGACCACACTGGATTGCGTTTTAATAGTTTCCAATTGTCTTTGACGTTTGATTGCTCAGATGGAATCTCTTAAAAAGCAATTTAAGTTAAACTTTCACTTCAGAAAACAGGAAGTACGAACAAAGAAACAAATTTGAGGAGACATGAGGGAAAAGAAAAGGACAAGCTTTCTTCTCTTTCTTTCATTTCTCCAAAAAGCTAGAACAATTGATCAAATCATTGCAGAGAATATTGGTGTTGGAACTTTACTACAGCGATGAGTGCCAAAAAAGTGGTGAACTTGAGATGCCAAGTTACATAATTTCGGGATAACGATTCGCTTTCCATATGGAAGCAAACACATGCCTTCCAAATCCAAAATTGCAACTTGTTTGGTAGTGATGAAGGAGACAATGCACCTCCGTATTGCAACTTGTTTGGTAGTGATGAAGGAGACGATGCACCTCCAAATTGTAACTTGTTTGCTAATATAGGATGCTAATGATAATAAAGCTTATTAGCTACGCCCCCTAGAACTCTATTTCTACAATGTAACTTAAAAGTCACCATTTTACTCCCTGAAACTCAAAATTCATTCCACTTTGACTCGTGAACTCTCTTCTTCCTGGAACTAATAGGTCGCCTCCTAAAGCATATGTGGGACCTAACACCCAATAAGACTATGCCACATGTATAATAAATTTAATTATAAATCTCCATCATGCATCAACATTCAACAATCAGGTTTAAAAGAAATTGAAGAGATGAAAAAAATAAAAAAGAAATTGATTAGCTTGCTCACCCAAATCAAACCCACATAAGAAATTAACAGATCTAATGTTGAGCAAATTTTGAGTTTCATAGAGACGACTTTTAAGTTTCAAGTGGCAAATAGGATCAAAATCGAGTTTCAAGGGCAAAGTGAAGCGAATTTTGAGTTTCAAGGAGTAAAGAGATAACTTTTGAGTTATAAGTAACAAAATGAGATTAAAATCGAATTCGAGTGTCATGACTAAAAACAGCCTAATAATAATGGCTTAAGAGTTAGTCAACTGCTGTCTTCGTTCATGCAAGTGCTAAATTAACAACATAATAATCAAACTGTTAAAAGTCTTAATCCATACGAAATCGAAGCCCCAATGTGTGCAAGTAATGGAGGCAAACCTGCCAGAGCTTGGAAGCATCGGCTACCAAGTGGGAGTCGAAGCCGAAGGCGACGGCATTGTCGTAGACATTGACTTCCTCCTTGCCTTGGTGGCGGTGACAGTGGTGGTCGGCGTCAACAGCCTCAGCGTCAGCTCCTCCTCCGCCTCTGGTGGCCATGAAGCCAATCATGTCGTCCCTCTCCCCAACCTCCCTCTCCAAATCCCGAATTCTGGCGCTGGAATCGTCCTGGGTTTTCTCCAGCTCCAGAATCCTGGCATGGAGGTGGCCAATTTCTTGATGGGCGGCGTCGATCTGGTGTAGCAGCCGCTTCTCCTCGGCTTGCCAAGCGTTGCGGTGGCTGGCGAAGATCTCGACGACCCTGGCGTTGGCTTTGGAGTCCTCTTTCCGGCGGGAAGTCATGAGCCTGACTTGCTCTTCCGCCTGCCACAGCCGGGCAGAGAGCTCGCCCACTTGGGTCTGGAGCTCCTGGAAGTTGTCGGGAGCTAAAGCCAGGAAAATGCCCAGGCTCAGGCCAAGGTAGGAGCACAATAGCTTCTTCGTGTCATCTTCTTCTTCTGGCTGCTGTTGTAGTTTGTGCCCGTTTTCAGCCATGACTGACTGGAGAGGGATCGAGAGAGAGAGAGCTTTTGGGTTTTGGGATTGTGTTGGACCGGTAAGTGAGTCGCTTTTGGGTTTTGGGATTGTGTTGGACCGGTAAGTGAGTCGCTTTTGGGTGTCCGTGCGTGTTTGTGACTGAGAGGAAGACTCTGGTAATGTGGGTAACAGAGGTGAGAGCTCAGAGAGGGAGAGGGTACCAAAAGAAAAGCAGCTTTTGGGGTCTGGGGTCTGGGGTTGTGTGGGTTTGGAAGAGAGGAAGCTTTTTGCTTTTGTCACTACTCAGCTGTTCTGGGATTGGGCATAGCTGCATAGGACATGTCATGTAATGTCTTCACCTTTCTAAACTTTTTATCTTCCAAATTGAATCATATTATTGCTACTTCATTATAAAACTTAGTTCATTCTTTCAAGTTTAGTCAACACTACTGCTAATCCACGTATGTTATCGGCTCCATTTTTATTAGAAAAATGGTATAAACGATATATGAAAAATGTGGTAAATGTAAGTAGCTTTACTCTTTCATCTTTTCATGTTTGAAAGGATAATATTTATATCGCTCTACATTGTAATTTGGAAAAGCCACCTGCTTCAAAGAGAGCTGTCTCCGTCTTGTTGACGTATTTTTTATTCTCTCAGCCTATTTTTGACTTATCTCATAACAAAAACAAAGATTAGGTGCTTTTGTTTAACATCACTAACTTTTATTAGACCGGACTACATATTAGTGTAGTCTTATGTTTGTTACGTGCTTGAACTTAGTTCACTGAGATTAAAAAGAATGTCTTAACGAGATCCCTGAAAAACAAAGGACTGCTAATCTCGTCTTCTCCTCCATTTTTGGCCTACCCTTATTCTAATTTTTGACAACCATAAGTTTTGAGTGGGACATGTAAAAACAAGTGTATTTGCAGAGAGGATGATGCAAGTAGCAAATGACGGGAATTAAAACAAGCTTCAAAGTTGGATATAACACATTGTTAAGCAAAATAGAAATCAGAGGAAATTACATTTTATCACCTCAGATTTGAGATTTATTACAACCTCATACAATATCTTCAAAACATTTCACTTTCATACCGTACTATTTTATCTTAATATAATATATCTGTTACATTTTTCATCCATTGATCTGTTAAGAGCTGTGGCAGCCACATTTGTGCCACGTGGCAAAAAAAAATATTTATTCATTAAAAATATTATACTAATTTATCCTTAAAAAAAAAAAAAAAACAAACTGAAACCCACCTCCCCGCAAACAAACCCAGAAACCTTCCCCCCCTCCCCCTCCCCGACCCACCTCCCTTTCCTCCACTCTCTTCACCTCCCTTCCCATCCAAAAGCCCACCCCACCTTTTCGGAGAAGACGCACCAACGGCAGTGGCAGTGGGTCCCACTCTGCCACGATCTGCTCTCTACCGAGCCCTCCTTTTCTGCCACGATATCCTCTCCACCAATCCCTCCAGCTCCCACCTCCTCCTCATCGTCGGCGACTGCCAAGGCCACATCGCCCTCCTTGACCTCCACCTGAAATCATGGTCCTCTGGTTGCTAGGTTTTAAAGCTTGGAGCTTGCAGATGGTGGGTTTTTTTTATCTGATTTGTGCTCAAATTTTGGGGTTCTGGTTGTTAAATTTGTTCTTTCGAGGGTTCTGTGAACTAGGCAGAAGACATTGGATTTTGCCTGGAAATTTTGAATTAGGGTTTTCTGACATTTGACTTGGGATTGTATTTTTGTAATGTAATGGTAGCAGGGGAGGTGGGGGTGGGGTGGGATGGGGTGGGTTTTTGGATGGGAGGGGTGGTGAAGAGAGTGGAGGAGAAGGAGGCGGGTCGGGGGGAAGGTTTCTGGGTTTGTTTACGGGGGTGAGGGGTTGTGGGGAGGTGGGTTTCAATTTTTGTGTGTGTGTGTGTGTTTTTTTTTTTAAGGGTAAATTAGTATAATATTTTTAATGAATAAAAAAAAATTTGCCACGTGGCACAAATGTGGCTGCCACGTCAGCTCTTAACGGATCAATAGATGAAAAATGTAACAGATGTATTATATTGAAATAAAATAGTATGTGAGGTATGAAAGTGAAATGCTTTGAAGATGTTGTATGAGGTTATAATAGACCTCAAATCTGAGGTGATAAAGTGTAATTTATCCTAGAAAGAAATAAGCCTTGGCCTCGCCAAAAAAAAAAAAGCCTCGCCATATTCCCAATCTTAAAACTTTCTTAACATCCGATTTGCATGATTACACTTCCTTCTCAAGACCAAACTCATAAATCCGACGCTAAAATTTTTTGGGCTAACCTTCTGGAGAAAAGGGCGCTGAATTTTTTTAATATTTTGAGTTACAAAGTGACGAAATTTCTAGATACTTTTCACTTGTGCGAGTCTGAGAACTTACTTCTGCGACCAGTGGCGAAGCCACGTGAGGGCGAGGAGTGGCGGCCGCCACTCCCCTCGCCGGAAAACACAACTGGAACGCTAGTTCAGCCCCTCCCCTCGTTGGAAAACCCGACTGGTTCAGGCTTCAGCCCTTCCCTGTTCTCCGATGATCTGGTTTTGCGCAGCAGCAGCAGCTGATTGCCTTTTTTTTTTTTTTTTTTATAACATCCGGTCTTATACGAATCTCGGCTTTAATAAGACAGCCATGTTTGCAGTTGCAAAGCTTGTTGTGGTAGCAGATTGCAGAGTCTGCATACCCACCATCGGAAAGAAGAAGATGAAAAAGTTAAAACCCTATTTTATTATAACTTAATTACATGACACCGTTTGAGTGCTTTGAGTTTTGTTTACATTTTACACGTGGCAGTAGTTACTGCCATTCATTTTGTAGAATCCTGATAGCACTCTAATTGAAACAAAATGATATACTAATCGACAAAATAGAAAGAAGGAAAGATTATATTATTGAATTTTGTAATTATATTTCTTTTTTATTTTTGTTGGTACACTCTATTATATAAATATAATCACTATATCCTTTTGTTTTATATAAGTTTCAAGTCACACATATACAATATAAAATAAATTCATACAAGATTCAAAAAATATTTCTTAAAGCACTACAAACTCGTAATCACTTGAATTTTTATCTCATACTATTAGATTTACCAAAGCACTACAAACTCGTAAAGCCTAATGTCTTTTAGGACGTTTCTCATTATACATTTACGTAATGGGACGATACTTATATCCTCTTTCAAATAATACGGTTAGTGCGCAAATCCTCATTTGAATGTTTCGAATACTCCAAATCCTCCTTTGAATATTTCGAATAGTCCAAATCTTCTCGATAAAACTCCAAATCCTCCTTTGAATATTTTGAATAGTCCAAAGCTTCTCAATAAAATGAGCTTACTCAGTTGAATGAATTATCGGCCAACCTTCTTGCAAACCCTGGACTGAGACCTTGAATGATTGTCTAAATTCTTTTGGAGCATTTTATACCTTTTTAAATTTCGCCCCTGCTGCGAATAATTCCTGGCTTCGCCACTGTTTGCGACTACTCGACTTTTGTGAGTTTTTATCCCTACAAAATCTCCTTAACTTAAAAGCCTCATCTATTTGTCACTTTACTATGGTCTAGTTTTAGGTTAGAATTTCGCCAAAAGTGAATTTAAAATACATTATTACTAGTCAATTGAGGTTAAGCCCACTTTTCCCTTTAGTGTAGATAATATCGTTTGTTCAAAAAAAAATCGAGTAGTTACGGAGATAGACTCCAAGATAGAGTATGTTTAAGTTAAAGAGATTTTGTCGGAATAAGAACTCACAAAAGTCGAATAGTCGGAAAAGTAAATTCTTAAACTCGCACAAATGAAAAGTATCTCAATATTTCGCCACTTAGAAACAAAAAAATTCAAAATATCGAAAACTCCGGAAGGTTCCATCAGAAATTTTTTTAGTGTAAGATTTACTGTTTGGTCTTTGGAAGGAAGCATAATCATGCAAACAGTATGTTTGGAAGCAGGTTTAATTATGCAAACATGAATTTTGGAAAAAAAAACAATTTAATTAATCACCTACCTGCTCCCTTACTCCCTCGATCTCATCTGCTCTTTTATGTTTGGAAGCAGGTTTAATTATGCAAACATGATTTTTGGAAGAAAAAAAAATTAATCACCTACCCGCTCCCTTACTCCCTCGATCTCATCTGCTCTTTTATCAACCTAACCCTCAACCCTTCTAATTACTCAACACACACCAAGTCTCTGTAGCGGGGAAGGTTGTGCTGCTCTTGGAGTGCATGTTGCTGTTGGAATATAATTATGATGACATGGTTTCTACAGTATGTATAATCATGTGTGAAAGTACACCATAACAATATTGGTGTATTGTTATGGTTTACCAATATACGTTTGATTCTAGTTAAATTATATTTTTAATTAGTTCATTCTAAGGGATATGATTATTTGATATAACTGAATAGTGGCATTCAACGGAGAGAAGTTACCACTCCTCCAAAAATGGTACTTCATATTTATATATTCACCAAATTCTTTTTTTGTCAAAGCATTCAATTTCAATGTATAAATGTTCTCACTCTCTTATTCATATCCTCATATCATATTGTGATCGATCAGTCTCGCAATCTTGTTCACTACCCTATTTTCATCATTGGCCTCAAAGCTAGTTTTTTCGTGAATCGTAACAATTCGCCCAATTTTCCAAGAATGTCTCATAGTACATTTGAGACTTCCTCTTCGTCAAGTGACGAATCCAACAACGCTATTACTGATTTTTACCTTGAAAAGAAATTAGGGTGGATAAGGAGAATATTGAACCAACATTTTGATCAAGAGTTTGGAGTCGGAATCGGAGAACTTTCCTGCATAACCCAAAACTACCGCGAACACCAAATTGTTCAAACATTACAGACTATTTGAAATCTCATCCTACAATCCGTGTAAACTCAGGCTGAATTAACCCATTTTGAAACTTGTTCCCTCATTTGCACTAGTTCAATTGCCAGAGAATAAAGGACCGTCTGAAATTTGCGCCAATTCATCGTTCCAATTCGTCCTGAGTCGATGCCTAAATTCAATTTTCAAAATTAAAAAAGTAGGGTTAATCTCTGTTTACTACCTTCATGTTTCATGGTTTTCAACATTTAGTACATCAAGTTATTTTCGTCCCAGAGTCATACCTAAAGTGTAAATTTTGGGACATTCTCATACATCCGTTAATCAAACCGTTAAGTCCCCAGTTAACTGATGATATGGCGCTCATTTGGACAATGACTGGACGCCACGTGGAAATTAAAAATTCAAAAAAAATTAAAAATTAATTCATTATAAATAATAAATAAACAATAAAAACCCTAAAAGCTTCCCTGTATTCTACCTTTCCCATTTCTTTACTCTGCAACGTCAACACCCCCCCCCCACCCCCCCGGCGCACCCTCTCCCTCCCTTCTCTATTCTTCAACCTGCACCCGTTCCCTTCCTTCTCTCTTCCATCCTCTTCTGCAATCCGTTCGCCAAGTCTCCCTCCCGCCGTTGTGACTTGGGTTCCCCCTTCTTCTCATGTAATTGTTATCTGGGTCCTCTTTTCTTTCCCCAATTCCAGAAGTAGTTCTATTTGTTCCTGATCAAATATTTGAAATTCTCAACTGAGTTTGGTTTTCGATCTCCATCTCTTTTTTTTTTCCTTCTTCTTCTTCTTCTTCTTATTCTTCTTCTTTTTCTGGGTTGGGGGGGGGGGGTAAAAGGACGAACTGGGTTTGGTTTTTTAAGGACGAACTGAGTTTTGTTATTTTGTTTTTCTTTTTTTTTTCCTTCTTCTTCTACTTCTTTTGGGTTTTTTTGGGGGGGGGGGGGGGGTGGGACGTATTGGGTTTGTGTTTTTCCTTCTTCTTCTTCTGGGTTGGGTGCGGGACTGGGTTTTTTTTTCCTTCTTCTTCTTCTTCTGGGTTGGGGGGCAGGGGGGAGAAAAGATGTGGTTTTATTTTAACTTTTACTTAATTCATTTTTTTAATGACACATGGCGTCTAGTCATTGTCTACATGGGCGCCACGTCATTACTGAAAGAGAGAATTAATAGTTTGACTAAAAGATGTATGAAATTGTCCCAAAATTAAGACTTTAGATATGATTTTGGAACAAAAAAAACTTGATGTACAAAATATTGAAAACCACGAAACATGAGGATGGTAAACAGAGATTAACCAAAAATGTAATTCAAATTTCACCCCAATATGAGAAACGTTTGACGGCATCGCAGCATCACTGTTGACCAATTGGATCCCCAGAGTTGCCCCATTTTCTTCAATTTGGTCGCCGGATCCGAAATATCTACCATCGCCAAAACAACTAGTTCACAATTCTTCACTCACCAATCTACACCCACGCATTCTAAACCCACTGAAAAATTACCCAGAAAGCTGATTCATAATTGAAAATTCAATTTAAAATTAGAATCTGCAATATCAAGCTCACCAGAATCGCCGTCTGCATCCTCGTCCGTGGTTTCATTGTCTGCATCCTACTCCGGTGTTTCGCCGCTCACACTTTCTGCTGTGGTCTACCGTCGCATCCTGCAGAGTCATCGCATACAACAGTCTTACCCTCCAAGGCGAATCGTTTTTCAGCCGTAAGTGGTTTTCCACCAAGCAACATACCAATTTCTCAGAGGAAGGAAAGTGGCAAACAGGAATCAAACACCAATTTGTAATGATTTTGTTTGAATTCTAAGAAAGAATTTGGTTGTCATATAAACGCGACGAATTCTTTTCTGGATTTCGAACGAAATCCTTGCAAATTGGTGTGTCTTGTCACTTTCTTTCTGTTCGTCGCAGGAGTTTCCGTCGGGGATGACTTCCTGGCCAACGAGCACACAGCTCCCCTGGGAGGTCGGCGCCGGTTGAGGGCTGCTGTCGGGCTTCTGCTTTCTTATCGGGCTTAGTCGGGCAAGTCTCGTTGGGCAGGTCTTGATCGGGCAAGGCTCGTCGGGCTGTGCTGAAAGAGAAGGACAGAGTTAATTTGAAAGGTGCCTTTGTGGGGCCTTAGGTATAGGCCTTGAGGCTCACAGTCAAGATTAACTTTGTAGGTGCTCAGGCGTGCCACTGCCATCTTCAGTATGGCAGATGTTGAATAGATGTCAAGTTTTAGTTGCGAATACGCATATGCCCGAGAAACCGTGTTTAGATATAACAAGTGCCTTTGTGGGGCCTTAGGTGTAGGCCTTGAGGCTTCCTGTTAAACTAAACCAGTACTTGAACATATCATATTTGAATTCATGTTTGTCGGAGTCTTATAACTATTATATTTCAGATTATCCGAGTCTGAGAGGTAGAGCGAACCCAAATAGGTGCCTTTGTGGGGCCTTAGGTGTAGGCCTTAAGGCTTCCCATTAGAGTCCGTTCTTATACTCAAACCAACTAGACCGCAGAATAGAATGAATCCAAATAAGTGCCTTTGTGGGGCCTTAGGTGTAGGCCTTGAGGCTTCCTATCAGAATTCATTCCATACTTAAGCGTTCTATGATAATCATGATATAATAGAAACAAAACCAAGAGGTAGGTCGATTACTTGCGCCCCAAGTAACTTCGGACTTCTCGTTTATCAAGGATTGTCGTGGATGGGTTAAGTCCACATAAAGTTCTTTTTTATGCCTTGAGGCCAAGGACTTTTAAACTGATCAGATTTACATGCCCGAGGGCTTAGGACTTGGATCTGATTTGAATACTGAAGATATATTCAAATCGGGTTCAAGTACTGAAAAAGCTTTATCATCATGATTTTGCTAGAAGTAACTTGCATATAACTGGAAGTATACAACATATTGCTAGACTTTTAAGGAAAGAAGAGACAAAGACAGAACAAAGCAGGTCGGGCAAGATTAAACCTTATCAGTTAAGGCTGGTCTTCTTGCAAGTCCCTATCTTTGTGTTTCTGTCAAAGGTCTGAAAGCTTAGAGGGAGGGAGGAAAGGAGAATAAAAAAGGTGAATCGATACTACAGCAAGTTTTGAACAAGGTAGCAGAGCTATTACAGAGGTTAGAAGAAAAGGTTATCCCGCGGGGGATAAAGGCTTGTCCCGAATGGGATGAAGGCTTGGGCTGACTACAGCTTCGTTTGGAGGCAAATCTGGCTTTTGAGCAGAGTTTTGGCTTGCATTTGTTTGTTTGTTTGAGTGTGTTTAATCCTGTCTTCTCTTCCTCCTTTTATAGAGGACTTGGTTTGGCTTCCTGTAGCAGCAACTTTGCCCGAATGCGGTTTGAGAGTGATGACTCATCAGCTTTATTACATAAATGCCACCCTAAAGTACTTTATGGGCTGTACAGTCTGATTAGTCTACACCACTTGGTCCTTGGGGTAGGTAAGCAAGTAGCCTTTTTCCTGCCCCCCTAAGTTTCGTCCGGGCCTTCTGTTGGGCCGACTCCATCCTTGAGCCCAAATTCCAGTTTTAACCCAAACAGTGCCACCTTCAATTGATATTAAACCTGGAATTCCAGGCGCCAATATTAATTGAAAGAGACTCCTTATTAAACCCACGAATCCCTCGCGATTGAACTTCTTATTTTTCCGTGTTCCGTAGAAAGAAATCCTTCTGCGATTAAAAACTTTCCTACTTCTCCCTACCATTCCTCTCTGTTGCCCGACAAGGTTGCATCTTCTTCTTTCTTGTTTTTCTCTCTCTCGACCTTCATCAAATGGCTTCAGGATCCAGCCAAACCCTACCATCTTACGAGTCCGGCGACGGAATCGCCACTCTACGCCGTCTACTTAATGGGCTGCATCGCCCGCGGGCAGGTTTGCATTCTGAGTTATTCTTTGAGACGCATGGGGTACAGTCATTGGGTCCCGCCTGGATTTCTCGGGTCCCATCAGTAGTGGAAAGCAACATGCCTAGGGAGAACTGGTTTACCCCAAATCCCTATTTGGCTGGGTCGAGCATCTCTTCCTCTAAATGGTCATTGCATCGTCGAGGCTTACCCTTGATGAATGATCCTACCTGGACCCAGTGGGTTGACGAATTAGAGCCTTCCTTCAAGCAGAAATGGATGAGTAACGGTATTTATGAACTAATTATGCTTTCGAAGACTTCCGTTGTCTCCAAGCCCGAATTGCTTACTTCTGCCCTCCTCTTTTGGAATACGGGCACAAATACCTTCGATTTCCGTATGGGCCCCATGTCTCCCACCATTCTTGATATGGCCCAGGTCTTCGGTTTAAGGCCATCGGGCAGGATAGTGGACGTTACTCAAGACTGGGTTCCGTCCCCTACCACCGGGAGCTCGAGTTCATCCTCTCCCTTCCTTCCTCTGAGCTATAACTCCGCCACTTTCAAGAGTTATGGGACCTCCTTTAAAGGATTCATTCCTTTCGTAAAGGAAAATTTTGGGGCAGGCTCCCCTCGGGCTGACAAAGATCAAGAGCATATGTACTTTCTTCTATACTGGCTCAACAAGCACGTCTTCCCCAATAAATCTAAAGGAGTGAGGGTAGAATGGATCCCCTTGGTAGAGGTTCTTCACAATTTTAATGATGTAGCCACAGGTCCATTCCTTCTTTCCCATCTCTATCACCTTCTTTTTGAAATGACTCGAGATGAGCCATTCGAGACCAACTTGAATGGACCTATCTGGATGATACAAATCTGGCTGCAATGGTATTTTCCAGAATTTCGGGCTGCTAATGTGGAGTTCCCAGAGGGTGTGGCTCCTGCCCGAATTCTGGCTGGAACTCCCCTTGTAGATCATTCTACCTTTGCCTGCTTTTACTTTTTCAGAGTCTGCAGGACTCGATCAGACTTGGAATGGGGTGCGTCAGTCTTGAGAAGATATCCTTGGTTCTCTGACCAAGCCCTCCAAGATGCCCCTGGTGAAGATGCTACACCCTTTTGCAGGGAAAAGTTTATCAGCTGCATTCAACCGAGAGACTTGGCCTGGGGGGTTCGAGGCAATAGATATGATCGAGGCTTGGAAGTGTACCATCCTAACTTCTACAGCAGGCAGTTAGGATTTAGGCAAGCCATACCTGTCCCATTCTTCGACTCTGTCCATTGTGGCACCTCATTCCGGTTACAAACCCTAACTGAAGTGACATTCCTAGCCGCCCGACGCAGCCTTGATGTAATGAGTCAAGCAACCCGAAATTCCGTCATTCTTAATTTTGAATATACCTCGCTGTTCTCTTCTTGGTGGGAGGATAAATGGACTAGAAAGTATGGAGAAGACTTGAATGCGGCTCACGATCGTATCTTTAACCAGCTTTCTCTTAAATCATATCCTGGCTCGGGCGAGCTTGCAAATTGGAAGGAGATGATCAAAGAGAAAAACCGGTTACTTCTGATAGGTATATCTCCTTCCATCTGATTTTGTTTCTCCTCTGATGTCTATCTTTCCTTACTTTTGCTTGATTCTGCAGCTCTAGTGGATATTGAATCTGAAGCCATTGAATCTGAGAATGACTCCGCTGATGCTGTAGTTCTTCATGGTGCTGCCGCAGAGGCTGAGAGACGAGAAGCCGGGGAGGGGACGGATGTCTCAGAATCCATTGGGGATTCAGGAGCCAAAGGAACGCCCAAGGCAATCACCAAAGCCCCCAAGCGAAAGAAAGCGGCCATGACTAAAGATTCAAACCCTGATTCTACACCTCTTCCAACAACCACAAGACCAACCCTCACTAGAAAGAGTAAGCGGGCAAGGATTACTATTCCTCTTGAATCATCAGTCCCATCTGCTCCAGTTCCTGAGGCAGGCAGAAATAAGCAACAATCATCAAGTGAGTTTCTTTTTCTATATCAAACTGCTACCTTTCTCCTTTATCTAATTGTCCCTTTTATCGATCAACAGGACCTCAAGCATCTAAAAGGCCAATCCTTGCTTCTAAGGAGGAACCACTAAGGGCCGCTATGCTTAAAAAGGCCGAAGAATTGCGAAACACCACCCTCCGGGAACTCGAGGTATGGCTGATATTATTATATACTTCCTTACTTTCATACAACTCTAAATTTGATTACTCTAACTCAGGTTGCAAGAGAGGAAAAACTCTCTTCACCCGAGGCTTCTCCACAACCTGCCCGAGAGAAAAACCTTTCCTCCTCCCATACCAATCCTGCTGAGGTATTTTCTCTACTTTTTGGATATCTCTCCAATTTATGGATCTAACGGCTAAGGTATTTTCTCTCCTTCTATTTTGTTTTCCTAGGCTGGTGCATCTGCCTCCTTGCCTAGTCATGGACCTCCTCTGAGATCTATGACTTCTTCTACTGCTCTGGATGCGACCCCGTCTTCTCAATTTGATCCATCCACATGAGTTATGTTGCATTTTGTGGATGAGGATGATACCTTGGTAAGTTATTATTTCCTTATTGAAACTCTGCACATGGCTACCCAATTAACTCCTATTCATGTTTCCTGCAGCCGTCTCCAGTATATGAGCCACCTCTCTCACTAGTTGTTTCGGATAAGGAACCCATAGTTCCTGAGATCCCTGTTACTTCAGATGCAGCAATTCCGTAAACGTTCGCTTGCCCAGCTGTTGATGAACCTCTTTCTCCTTCTCATGATCAGGCTCAAGTATTGGAATATTTTTCTTCTTGCTTTTTCCTCTGGTAACCTTTTTACTGACAATTACTGCCTTCTTTGGATATTTCTAGGACGCTGGTACAGGTTCAGGCACAGCTCTCTCCTCTCCTGTTGGTGGTGAAGGATCTCCTCCTCAACAAAGAGTTAGTATATTCTCTGTTGAAACTCCGGGGCTGAGTCAGGTAGGTTTCTTCTCTCCAGAGCCCATTTCTTTCTTTGACTTGCGTTCAGTTTATCTCGACCTGATCCTTTGGTTTTTGCAGCAAGCTCCAAAAGAAACTTCCCCTCTTCCATTGGCCCGTAAATCAAAGCGCTCTCATCCTCATTCATCTTCTGGAGGTATTGATACTTCCCCCTCTGGAGTTGAGCAGACTAAACAGACAGATATTGCCCCCTCAATAGGCATTATCTCATCGGAGGGAACTGTCACGCCGGACCCTCCTCCTTTCCCATCCTCTGACCCTGCTAAGTTGCCCAAACTCTTTGAAGCGCTCGGGCGACTTGAGACGCGGTTGAAATCTTCAAAGTAGCCTTCGGCAACCTCCATATCCTCAGAGCAACGGCAAATCCTTCAGGAATGGGCAAAGAAAGAATTCACTGCATCATTCAGTCTCAAGGCTCTTTGTGATCTTGAGAAGGTCATAACCAAATTTTTCAAAACTGGTCGTTTGTCCAAGCCTCAGCACGATTCTTTTCTCTCATTCTTCGAGAACTCGAGGGCTTTTAGGGAACAATACCAGAGAGCGGATAGACAGGCTAACCGAGCAAAATGCTTTATGGAGAAGGAATCAAACTCTTCTACCCAAGTTAACTGGCTAATGGAAGAAAGTATGCAGACCAAAGAAAGGGTTAAAGTGGTTTCTTTTGAAATCCAGAAGTTAGAAGAGCAATTGATTGCCCTTAAGGCAGAACAAGCAACTCTTCTAGATACCCTTGAACACCAAATCGAAGGGGTAGAAGAAGCAACTTCGGAGTTAGAGCAGGCTAAGTCCGAACTTGTAAATAGCCATACTATCTTGGCCGAACCTAATAGGATTTTTGCCATCATGCGGACATATCATTCTAGAATAATCACTCTATGTGAAGATGTAAAGTTTTTAGAATAGAATGATTTGTAAGAATGATTTGTATTGGAATGGATATGTAATTTGCTCCCTGCTTTGCTCTGTTTGAACTGGCTTCGGGCAATTCTTTGCCCCCTTGTCTACTTGTTTTTCTTCTCCACCTTTATTGTTGGCGACCTTAGAATCTGACCCTGGTCCCCTGGTCCCTTCATGGCACTTTTACTCAGCCGATAACCCTGGCTCCTTAAAAAATGAGGTTGATCATATTGATAGGAGCCTCCGGGAAAGGGTTAGTGTCCACCATCATACTGGTCTGGGGTGAATCAAGTAGCAGTTTCCCCTTCACTATAAGATCTTGTACCCAATCTCTAAACTGGACACAATTAACTATAGAGTGGTTGAAGGTATAATGCAGTTTGCAATACTTCTTCCCCCTGAGTTCTTCGGGTTTGGGCATCTTTTTGGCACTGTCGGGCAAAAATTACTCTTGCCCACACCAGTTCTTCGTAGATCTCCGGTGCCTTGGTTAAATCGAACGAATAACTCTGATACTTTGGGGGTTTCATGGGGACGAAACCACCATCATTCATTACAATCTTCTAATCCTTGACAGGTTGGACTAACCCTTTGATCGTCAATGGTTTGAAAGGTGTGGTCATCTCAGCAGCACATACATCTATATTTTCTTCCTCATGACCATCCTCGCGTTCGGGCCTGGTTTCTCCCACCTCCACATGGTGAATAGTAGCCTTGCTTTTGTAGAAGGGGGGACTTTGGAAGTATGTTTCACTTGCTGTTCTTCTTGCAACAGCCTTTCATACTTCGTGGCAGCAATCACGAGTTCTTGCAGCTCATTAAACTGTGCATCATAAAACCTTTTTCTCAAAGGTAATTTTAAAGCCCTTTGAGCAATGGATATGAGTTGTGCTTGGTTGATAGGGAATTGACATCTCATCCTTGTCCTCCTGAACCTCATCATGAAGTCTTCAGTGGACTCATGATCATACTGTTTTACTTCCACCAAATCATTGATGGTCAATTCTGGCTTTATTCTATAGAACTGTTCATGGAAAGCCATCTCCATTTGCCCCTAGTTGGCAATAGAGTTGGGGGGCAATAGAGAATACCATTGAGATGCCAACCCTGCTAATGAATTTCCAAACAACCTCAATTTGTAGTTTGGATTGTCTTCATACGCCACACAATGATTAGAGAATTTGAAAATATGGTCTCTGGAAGACACACTGCTGTATTCACCTGTGAAGGTTGGGAATGCGGGCATCTTGAAATTGAGAGGGAATGGATTCAACTCGTCGATATATTCAGGATATGGCTTCTGATAAGTAATCCTAAATACTGGGCGAGCCCGCGGCTGGGCGTTTTGAGTCACCGTTCTTCTTAACTCAGCCAATTCTTCCCTTTGTTGTTGAGTGGCTAAATTATCATTATGACCGATGATAGCTGATTCAATCTTCGGGCTTCGGTCATTGCCTGCATTCACTTCCCTCCTAGGTTCGGGCTTTCTCCAGTTAGATCCTCCACCTTTATTGACCATCGGGGTTGGCCTATAGGGTGGAGGTTTATCTGAAGTAGTAGTAGTAGTACCCTTCCCACTAGTTTCTCCCATCATCACTGGCAGTCCGAACCTTATTCTTTCTTGTTCGTTCTGCCTCCTATTATTAAATGATAATAATGGGAAGCTGGGAAACTCCTTCTCCGGAACTGGCTCTATCACTGGTTGACTTTCTTCAGGAATCGCCTTCTTCTTTCCCCTATCCCTTTCTTCTTCTAGTAATGGGAATAAGGGAATGATTGGCTCATTTCTCGTGATAACCTGACTCATTCCACTTCCTTGAGCATCCTTTGGAGTAGAATGTCGGGCTTCTGCTTTCTTATCGGGCTTAGTCGGGCAGGTCTTGATCGGGCAAGACTCTTCGGGCAAGGCTCGTCGGGCTGTGCTGAAAGAGAAGGACAAAGTTAATTTGAAAGGTGCCTTTGTGGGGCCTTAGGTATAGGCCTTGAGGCTCACAGTCAAGATTAACTTTGTAGGTGCTCAGGCGTGCCACTGCCATCTTCAGTATGGCAGATGTTGAATAGATGTCAAGTTTTAGTTGCGAATACGCATATGCCCGAGAAACCGTGTTTAGATATAACAAGTGCCTTTGTGGGGCCTTAGGTGTAGGCCTTGAGGCTTCCTGTTAAACTAAACCAGTACTTGAACATATCATATTTGAATTCATGTTTGTCGGAGTCTTATAACTATTATATTTCAGATTATCCGAGTCTGAGAGGTAGAGCGAACCCAAATAGGTGCCTTTGTGGGGCCTTAGGTGTAGGCCTTGAGGCTTCCCATTAGAGTCCGTTCTTATACTCAAACCAACTAGACCGCAGAATAGAATGAATCCAAATAAGTGCCTTTGTGGGGCCTTAGGTGTAGGCCTTGAGGCTTCCTATCAGAATTCATTCCATACTTAAGCGTTCTATGATAATCATGATATAATAGAAACAAAACCAAGAGGTAGGTCGATTACTTGCGCCCCAAGTAACTTCGGACTTCTCGTTTATCAAGGATTTTCGTGGATGGGTTAAGTCCACATAAAGTTCTTTTTTATGCCTTGAGGCCAAGGACTTTTAAACTGATCAGATTTACATGCCCGAGGGCTTAAGACTTGGATCTGATTTGAATACTGAAGATATATTCAAATCGGGTTCAAGTACTGAAAAAGCTTTATCATCATGATTTTGCTAGAAGTAACTTGCATATAACTGGAAGTATACAACATATTGCTAGACTTTTAAAGAAAGAAGAGACAAAGACAGAACAAAGCAGGTCGGGCAAGATTAAACCTTATCAGTTAAGGCTGGTCTTCTTGCAAGTCCCTATCTTTGTGTTTCTGTCAAAGGTCTGAAAGCTTAGAGGGAGGGAGGAAAGGAGAATACAAAAGGTGAATCGATATTACAGCAAGTTTTGAACAAGGTAGCAGAGCTATTACAGAGGTTAGAAGAAAAGGTTATCCCGCGGGGGATAAAGGCTTGTCCCGAATGGGATGAAGGCTTGGGCTGACTACAGCTTCGTTTGGAGGCAAATCTGGCTTTTGAGCAGAGTTTTGGCTTGCATTTGTTTGTTTGTTTGAGTGTGTTTAATCCTGTCTTCTCTTCCTCCTTTTATAGAGGACTTGGTTTGGCTTCCTGTAGCAGCAGCTTTGCCCGAATACGGTTTGAGAGTGATGACTCATCAGCTTTATTACATAAATGCCACCCTAAAGTACTTTATGGGCTGTACAGTCTGATTAGTCTACACCACTTGGTCCTTGGGGTAGGTAAGCAAGTGGCCTTTTTCCTGCCCCCCTAAGTTTTGTCCGGGCCTTCTGTTGGGCCGACTCCATCCTTGAGCCCAAATTCCAATTTTAACCCAAACACTTTCCTCTGAGAAATCAGTTCGCATCCTAGTGGAAAGTCACAGACTGATGAAATGATTCGCCTTGAATAGTGGAAAGTCATAGACAGATGAAACGATTCGCCTTGAAGGGTATTGTGGGATGCTGAGACCACGGCGGAGGGTGTGGACGGTGAAACCCCAGAGAAAGATGATGATGATGAGACCACGGAGAAGGATACATGCAGTTTTGGTGTGTTTGATGTTGCAAATTTTGTTTTTGACTTGAATTTTCAATTATCAATTAGTTTTCTGAGTAATTTTTCAATGAGTGTAGATTGGTGAGTGAGACACTATGAACTAGTTGCATTGGCGATGGTAGATATTGACCAAATTGAAGGAAATAGGGCAACGCTAAGTGATTTTAATTGATCGACGACGAGGGTGCTATGTCCTCGATGTTTCTTGTATTGGACTGAAAGTTAAATATTGGTACAAACTTATAAAACAAGTACAACTTCAATTATATATATATATATATATTTTTTTTTTTAATTTAAGGGAAGGGATCTCCATTTTTTTTTTAAATGGGTACACCCTCTTAACCATTAGATTTGACTTTAATGTTAATGGAATTATGTGGTTGAGATTAAATCATAGGTCATAGAATCTCAACCACAGAATTTCATTAAAACCAAGTCTAACGATCAAGAGTTGTCCTCATTTTTTTTTTTTGAAAAATGGGGATCCCTTTCCTTAAAGACTTCTTATATATATATATATATATATATATATATATATATGTAATTACTAAATTGTTCATGTTTTTTTATTTGCGTAGTTTTGATGAGAGGGTTAGAATAGTAATTTTATGATATTTGGGTTGATAAACAGAGTTTTATTAATAGGTAGTTTAGATTATGAATGATTGATTGGATTCAGAAAAAATTTCCTAATGTTGTTGTATGAAAATAAGTTATTTTGGTTGAGAATTAACCTCCTTAATAGTACAATTATTTATTTCAAGCAAAAACTTAATCAAATTTAATAATTCAGCGTGTGGGAGCTAGTCAATAATGGATAGTTGGATACTTGGTTACTTACCCACATATGTGAGATGTGATCTTGTTGGAAACATTACAGAAACTAGCTCTCCTCCTCACTCTTATGATCATCAACTTTGTTTCACCACCGCCACCGCCGCCACTAGACGGAGGCAGCTCCAAGGATGTCGCGCACATGGGTTTGGATTCTGCGATGCTGCCGTAGTTCCTCGGCTTTCCCGGAGCTTTCTCCTACTGGAATGGAACCAAGGCGGAGGTTTGTAGCGGTGTAGTTAGCATCCACGGCGGCCCCAGTGGCTGGGAAGGAAGCGAGAACAGCGACAACGCCAGTGTTCTGCTTGGTTCTGACGCCATTGATACCTCTTATCGATTCTCTCTCAGAAAATATTCTCAAAATCTGTTTCGAAAAATAGAGATAGAGGATTGTCCAAAACTCAGTTTCCAAAAAACAGAGCGAGCTTCGTTTTCTTTTCAAGTCAGACTAAGATGTGATGCGTGAGTTTCTTTAGAGAGGAGTTTGGAGGCGGTGGTGGAAGGTAGCTCTTGGTGCCTCTTCTTCACGAGAAATGAGGGAGAGAGAGGGGAGTTGGAGGCGGTGGTGGTGTTAGAGTTGTCCCAGGTTAGTGAGGGACAAAGTTTGCTATGTGCTTATATGGTATTGGGCTACTTCCTATATTGTCAATTGGTTTTATGGTGGAACCTCAATTTCATCATGGTATCAGAGCGGGTTGCCCTCGTGTGAAGCCAAACGGCCACATGCGCTCCACGTCACCCAGTTGTTGTCCACGTGTAGGCTTGAAAATCCGCCACACGTGCGGGGGCGTGTTGAGAGTTGTCTCACATTGGTGAGGGACAAGGTTTGCTATATGCTTATATAGTCTTGGGCTACTCTCCATATTGCCAATTGGTTTTATGGTGAAACCTCAATTTCATCAGGTGGAACATGAACTATTTTGAAGGGTAGTGAGCAAACGCACATGGCGTTTCTTCTTCACGAGAAAATGCAAGTTTCTATCGTTTTTCTTGCATGATGTTCGAAAAGACCTAAATACCCTTTTGTTAGTGCGGTTATAGGGTCCCACAGGCAAATTATCAGTCTAACACGATACCGCATACTAAGAAGGGGTGGGCGCGGTGCGGTTCAGTACGGTTTCGAGTGAAACCACAACCGAAACTGAAATTTTGTGCGGTGCGATTTTGAAGCCAAAACCGAAATGAAACCAAACCGTTTGGTTCGGTTCGGTGCGGTTTCAAACGGTTTCGGTTTGGTTTTTGAGAAAAAAATATACAATTTAAAATATACACTTATTTATGCATAAGACGGTCTTATTTTCCTCATATATTAATTAAGACGGTCTTATGTCCTAACTTTGATTAATATTAATACTTACTAAAGTACTATCCTAACTTTGAATTTCAATGCCATATTATATTAATGAGTTTTTTTTTGTCAGATTGGCATGTTGAATTCAATACCATAATCCACCAGTGCTCCAAAATAGAACATAACAAAATAATTCAATGCCATAATCTACTAGAGAACAACAAAACAGAAATAAACAAACGAAGAAAGAAAGTGTTAATGTTATTTTGTTATTCCAGCCCCCTCAAATTCAATATGACCAATGCTCATTGTCATTACTCAGTGCTTACAACAGAAATAAACATATCCAGTAAATATTTGTTTATTTAGGCTCAAAGTGAGTTGCTTATTTGAATCACATATCCAGTAAATATTTGTTTGAGTGATAAGCTCATATTTATATATATTTTACATCAAATTCACTTGTCTTTTCTTAGTTAGTTCCTTATATTTTTGAGTTATTTACTTTGTTTTTGTGTTTTCTAGGATTTGTCAAGCAAAGAAAAGAAAAATATCACAAGTTGGATATTAAGTAACAAATTCGTCAAAACTGCCTGTGCAGATCAGCTGACTTTGGAAGCAAGTTGCGAACAACTCAGAATGAATTAGAGAATGAGCCTTATATTCTTGGAAAGCTACGGATGTCTATTTTCTGGAGCATTTCGCGGATTGTTAATATCATTTTTCTAGAAGAAGTTATGGCCGTTTTAACACTTAAAGGTTTCCAAGACGCTGAACAGTTTGTAACTGCATTGAAGGCAATAAATCCAATAAAACTAGCAGCCAAAACTGATGCAGCCAAGAACAAGTCAGCCGAAAATGGAATTAAAAATGAGGATTAAGAGGGAGTAATTGGCACAAAGGCTACCTAAAGTGTTACAATTGTTTTACCACATTTCCTCTCACTTATTGTCATCACTAAATGGCTATTAGTGGGTGAGTTAAGGAGAAGAAAATGATGCAGCAAGAATTAGTTTAAAAGCAGCATTAGGGAAGGAAGGAAGAGGGGAGGAGGCCTCGGTCGATTTCTTTCGGTTCTATCTTCTCAAACTCATGTCTATCTTTTGTTTTAACTTAAGGATTGTGTGTAACTAAATTTTTAGTAGTTAGGGGCTATTTTGAAGCCCCGAATATGATTGCAAGTTTGTTATGACATTTCGTTGAATTACTTTTATGAATGGATAAAAATTGGTTCACTACTTGTCTCATTGATGAATTCTTTATTTGTTTTCTATGGATGCATACGTAGTAAGCATATATAGGATTCTAATGCTATGAATATGTGTGTGCATGCCCTTGTCGAATGAGGACATACATATATTCTAGAGTAGTACTTGTTAATTGCGATTAACATGTGAACCAATTTCTAGGATAAGTAAGACAACGCCAGTACTTACGATGCCTTGTGATGACTCAAACTCTTTTTGTTCTTAATGATTTCTACTTGTTAAATCTATGAACACGTCATTCTAGATTACATGCTAGGGACTAAGTTAAGTTGAAAACGTCATTCTCTTAACATACTACGTAAGAAAGAGTAATAGGTTGAGTTCTAACATTGAGCCAACTTGAGCATCTTCATCCGGAAATAAAAGGAATTTGAATGAAACATAACATGTTTGCATGATTATTTGGTGGTGGATAGCAATTCCCCTAACTCGTTTTTCTTAATTTGTGAACTACTTAATATATGTTTATGTCCTGTTTTTGTTTGATTTAATTTAAATAACAAATCAACTCCAAAAATCCCAAACATTTGTGTGAGTATAGCTCCTTGTGTCTAGTATCTGCATATAAAATTTCGTAGAATTTAGATAAGTGTAAGTCGGTCTAATAATTATTTTTCGGTGGCTGGTCAGTAAGGACAACAACCAGTTTTTGTGACATTTTAAGTAGTTAGATAAAACAATCTTCTGCGGGAAATACCCTTATTTTCATATGCTACAATTGACAAATCTTTTTGTTAATAAGGAAAATCAATAGGACATTTGTGTGCTACTTTATGGTGTGCATTTAATCCTATCATTGAGTTAGTGTATTCTCCATGATGAAACTTGTATGATTCCCAACCCAATAAACACATATTTATAAAATGTAACAGCTTGTCTATAAGGGTTCCCCAACCGACAAAAAAAAGGTCAAAGAACATGTTTCATCTCGCCCCATATTAAAGATTCAAAACTAGATGATAATGATAGTCTAGTAACCTAGTTGAACTAATTAAAAGTTTAAAATATAACATTTATTTATTAATTTTATTATATGGTGCGGTTTCGGTGCGTCTTTGAAAACCCAAAACCGAAACCAAACCGGTTTCTTTGCCGCGGTTTGGTTTCGAAATCGAAACCGTTTCAAAACCGTAAAACCAAACCATTCGGTGCGGTTTGATTCGATTCGTGTTTCAGTTTCGGTTTTCGGTTCCAAGTGCCCACCCCTAATACTAAGTGATAAGCCTTGTTATCTTGAAATCGTCTTTTTATTTTTTGTTACGCTTAGTTCATCAAGCCATTTCTCAACAGACTAGAAAATCTCTCTATCAACTATGATTTTTCAGTTGCGTTTATCAAAAATATCATAGTTAATGTTTAAATTACAACTTATACCATTGATTTTTATAAATCAAGTGCATTTCATTTTTTAAGTAAGTAAATACATCAGTGCATGAACTCGGATGCGATATAGCTAAACAGCAACAATTAGGGATATAAACCTAATGTCAAGAAGTTTGTGCACGAAACATTATTTCATAGGCTAATTGTACCTTTGGTTTTTGCAGCCAGACTCTCACCGAGTGTTCCACCACATTAGGGCCGGCTGTATAAATTTAGGCGCCCAAGGTTACCTTTGAAGTGGGGCTTCAGAGTTTTCTGACCCTCAACCCTTTATACATTGATATGTATAAAAATTACTTCGCTAAATATATAAAAAAAAGTCTATTTCTACATTAAATATTACTAAAGAGTAATATCAAAAGAAAAAAGATATTCAAATATTAAACTTTGTAGCTATCTCTTTTCCCTAACACAAAAATTAATTCTTGAAAATGATGTGAAAAGTCACTTACTTGGATTTTGTTTGGACCAAATCTGAGGCGTGACACGATAGCTTGTGATGGGTGTAGATAGAAATGCTATCCTAGATTCCAAATAATTTGTCCTAACACAAAAAAAATCTAACAATTTGTTCTGAAAGTCATTTTACACAACAAAAAAGGTTATAAAATGTGGGTCAAATCAGATAAGAGTGCTGTGTAGTTAGAAAAATTAGAGATCAAATCTTCTACATCTAAAATGTGTGCGACATCTCTGCAGTTCCAATCAGTGATTAACACTTTTTTACAAATTTAATTTTTTTTAACTTTGTTGTCAGAAACTTAATATATTTCAATCATTAATTGGAGCCATAAAGAGGTCACACTCATTTTAGGTACAAAAGATTTGATCTTGAAAATTATAAAGTTGCATTGTGATAACCAATAAGAAAATGACACGACTAAAAAAAAATAATGACATGATAAATTAGATTTGATCAGTTTAAAGGAGCTGAAGTCTGATGTTTGAACGGATGGGATGGAAATTAAGGGGTCCCATTCCAATCTTCTGGATGAGAAATGACTTACAATTAATTCCAAAGAGTTTTGGTTTATTAACATCCATTTCAATTTCGAAAATTTCAAAATTTTAAAATTTTTCAAGCAATTTCATGGAACTCAATATTTCAAAAGAAAAACTAATGAAAATGGCTTGAAAACTTTGAGTTTTAACGATAATAACAAAATAAAGGGTAAAATGAATAGTACCAGATTTGATTTTTTAGTGTAAAAATATGGTTTTTCGTTAAAGTGAACAGTACCACGGATTTTTCGTTAAAACTTTCTATTTCAAATTCTTTTAAAATGAAAAATTAAAAAAGATTAACTAGAATGTTTAATATGTCTACCAAATTACCAATAACAAGGTTAAGATTGATATCCACACTAGAAACATAAATAAACCATCATATACGAGCATGCAAACATGTATGAAAAGATCGCTTGGATTTAAGAAAGATTCATTTGAATTTATCCATGATTAGTTTATTGAGAGTTTTAACGAAACACTCTTGCTATTGTTCACTTTTAACGAAAAACCGTATTTTTACCTTTTCCTAATACTATTCACTACACATTTATTTGTCATTTTTCATTAAAACTAAAGTTTTTTTTAAACTTTTCGTTAGTTTTCCTTAGTTTAGGGATTCCATATCCTGAAAATTACAGTACTATTTATTAATTCTACGTCTACTATGGAGCCCAAAATAATTCCAAAAATTCTAGAGGCGACACGTGGACTTTTGTTCAAGAAAAATAAGATTGCCCTCAGTAACTAGGCGGACCCTTCATGTATTCTCACGTGCAACTCACACTCCTGAAGGTTTCAGCAGTTGAATACGACTACCCACAACTCACCTGCCATTAGCAAGGAAAAGTCAAAGCATTAAAGATAATGATTAATTACCCAAATCCTATTTTTTATATATTCCCAATTGAAGATTGACTTCAATCAAGTAAGTAATCTCAATTTAAATCAATTAGGGATAATTACTCTATTATCTCAATATATTATTTCTATTTAATATCTTGAGAATATTTCTCCATAAACATTGGCTAATAGGATGTCGCCATGTGTAGGGTAAAACCCTAACACTATGACCGACCCTCTCCCTTGTATATACGCCATATTCTACCAAATTTCATAAGTTTTTGCTACCCTAAAAAAACCCTAAACACTTTACTCTCTCAGAGAAACTAACTTAGGCATAGCATTGGAGATCCATTGCCCTAACCCCCTCCCCACCTCGTGGGCGAGGCTTAGGTCCTTAATTGTTTTGCAGGTGCATTTTTGTCAAGACTAAAGACGGCGGAAATTTGCATCGACATCTATGTCATCTTTGATCCGATCGAAACAATATTTGGTTGAACTTAGTCATTCTCGATAATTCAAGGTTGAAACTCCAATAAAAAAAACCACGAATTAAAACTAGAAAAAATAACAAAATAACAAGATAGACAAACTGATACCGAAAAAAAGAAGATTAAATCCTGAAAAATTGCGACAAAAAAAATACAATTATGATCATTACCTTAGTAAACGAGATTGTCGAGACGGCTATGACCAAATAATTACATCTTAATTGCTTATAAAAATTCCAGTATTTTGTAGAATTTAGATTTAATATAGATTTCAATTTCATTTCAACATTCTTTGGAATTTCAAAATTTTCGGATTTAAATTGGGTTTTTAAAAGTTGGAAACAAACTTTTTTCTTAAAGTGGTAGGAATCAAAATTTCTAATCCAATTTGCACCTTGGGGTGCGTTTGTTGCACCGGACTATCTCTAACTGGATTAGCTTTATAGACTAAGTTGGATTGGCTTAGACTAGACTAAGCTGGATTGACTTAGTGAAGAGTTTGGTGCAGAGTCGGACTAAGAAGCAGAATTAAGGACAAAAAGGACAAAAAAAAAATTTGTTAACAATACTTTCTCCAGAATTTTCTAATGCAAAGAAACTGAACCCAACATCAAAATTTTCTACAGAATCCAACTACACCTAGCAACCAAATTTTACATTCTCTAAAAAATGTGATTTGAACCCTCAAATTTTACTTTCTCTCAACCCAAAAACAAAACTTTCCAATAAATCAATGGAACCCAAAAGCCCAACTGAAAACCCTTGGAATTTTTCAATTGGGAACTCATCTTTCTATTGAATTACCACTCATATGAATTAGAAGAACTTGATTTTTCGAACTTTCAAACTCATCTTTCCATTGATTTTCAATCTTTCCTCATTTTCCAAATTACCCCTTTTTCAAACTCCACTTCTCTCTCTCTCCCCCTCCCCCCTCAAACTGTCAAATATGCCCCAAAAACTCAACCCCTTTTCGTTTTTCCCAATTTTAATATCCAACCCAACCTGCAAATTTCTCAGGGCAACATGAAGCCAAACATCTACTTTCTAGAAAAGAGGGAGAAAGCACTGAAATTTCCACAGAGCTCGAAGACTTGCCGCTCATTTGAGTTCTTCAAATTCAATGCAATTTTTCAACCAGGGACTCGAAATTCGCTTCTCGGCTTGTAATGTGAGCATGTTCTCCACCAACACGCCGATTTTGGCCGTGATGTCCACCGATAGTGGCGTCGCCTAGGCTGTGAGCTATAGTTGCCAAATCCCCCCCCCCCCGACTTGGGCCACAAAAGAGCAAGCATCGCGACACCCTCGTGACGGCGCAACATAAGAAGTGGGGATTGGATGTCAATGAGCAAAAGTTGGGGATTGGATGTCGGCCACTGACTTAGTGAAGCGTTTAGTGCAGTGTCGAACTAAGAAGTAAGATAATGAAAATCAGTAAAAATGGACTTGAACAATCACAAAAAAGGAATTCTATACACCAATATGGTGTATTAACTAACCCACAATCAAATCCTAAATTGCAAAATACCCATTATTTATATAATAGACACTATACAGTTTGGTTGGAGAAAATGACTATACCTATGTATGTATCGGTCATATCGAAACCTAAATATATTCTTCATATTGTACACAAACACATAACAAATAATATGATTATGTTAATTGAATGCCAGCATAAGTATTTATCGACCAGATCAGAATTACGAATTAGCTCTTACCAAAAAACCAACATAAGTATGTTATCAGAAAAAATCCTTGAAAGATCTATTTCAACATCAAAATCAATGAATTCACACAAACTTTTATGCTTCAAAGATTCATATCAGCATCATATCAGGAAAAAAAACCTTCAAATATCAAAGAAATGAATGACAAGATGGAAATTTCCCAAATCTGAAGGAAATTCACCGAAATTCAACACGAAAAAACGGAAACGGAAGATATTCCTAAAATCCAACCCCAATCAGAGTTGTAAATTTCAAATGAAGCAAATCTAAATTACACAAACTAAGATGACAATCCAATCCACTAACCTAGCAAATGAAAATTAAGAAATCAATATTATGTAGAAAAAAGGTATTTAGAGTTCAAACACCTTTGAGTTCGTTAAGCATCTCTACCCAACTACAATTCAACAGAGATCGACATGAAAGACTAGAAAATCCAAATGAAATTAGAAATTAGAAAGCTAGGCCACCTAAATCCAACGTAGACTTGTTTGTCTTCTTTTCCTTATGCTGTTGGGGCTATGATTTCACGACGCATCAAAAAGCACCGAACGAAGACCATTGCTAGCGATACAGGTCCGTCGTTGATTGTTTATATGTTGGACAGCTACGAGGTGATGCGACAAGTAAGGAGAAGGGAAAAGGCGAAGGTGTGAAGGGGACGGCGGAGCAAGCTGCAGTTGCTACGGTTGATGTACGAAGGTGCGAAAGAGAAGGGAGATGACGGGATTAGAGGGCGGCTTAACTGTCCTATACGAATTGGGATACCTGTTAGCGAAGGACTCAGTCGAGGAGAGTCCTTGCTAATCCCACTAAACTTAGTCTGGGTAGGGAACAAGCACAAGACTGGACTAAAACTTAGTCCAGTCTAATCTAGTAAAAAACGGTGAGTCCAAACCATGGTCTAAAATATCGATATTATTTCGATATTTCTATTGAAATTTCTATGTTTTTGGACTATTCATATTTCTGATATCATCGATATTTTAGACCTTGATAGGAGCTTTATGTGGTACTAAGTCACTCATGTATCTTACCATACAATGTATAAAGTGTAAAATATTGTACTAATTCATTATATATAAATGATTATAGTGTGTTTAAACTTTTTTCATTAATTACTACATATTTTCTACACTCACAATGTTTGCCAGCTCGCTATATAATCAACTTAAATCAGTTAAATCCATCATGCAATGCATTTCCTTTCAATTTTTTGTGATAAACTAATAGATAATTAACTAAATAAACATCCTGCAAAGTTTCAATACAAATTTCCAAGTTTTTCTTACAATTTCTGTGGTTTTTATTCAATTTTTATCGATATCGATAATATCTCGATATTTTCATTGAAATTTTCTTGTTTTTGAACTACTGATATTTCCAATATCATCAATATTTTAGACCTTAGTCCAAACAAACACCCTACGTGTCTTGATGCAAAAATTACATAAGGAAAATATCATAAATAAAATTTAATTTTTGATTTTTTTGGGTCCCCGTTGGGGGAAAATATGAAGTATGCAAAAAAACCACCTGCTTTTTAAAGTTTGAAACTTTGGCGAGAAAAAGGAATTCAAAATTGAAATCCTGAACTCTCATTATTCATAGCAGCCGGTAAGTGGGGGGAACTGGTTCGACTTCCACCGCCGGAATCGCCGCTCTCCGGTTCGCGCTTTTGTTATCTCAGGTTAGCTCGTTGGTTCCGACGTCTTGCTTTTTATCTGGGTTTGCACCGATACCGCGTAAAGTTCACTCCCTGTTTGGTTGCTGAGAAAATGAAAGAAAATGATGAATTTTCGGGCAAGGGTTTCTGTAATTAGGGTTATATTAGCTTGACTGCTGGAATTTCTTGAGTTAATGCGGAAAGTTTCCAAATTTTTAACTCAATTCAATCAATTTTCCTGTTACCAATCGGTGATTTGATATATTTGTTGTGTTTTGTTTTAATGTATCAGTGATTAGTGCCTTTTTTCTGTATAATTTTGGTTTTTCAGGTTTAGCTAATTGGCAAACTCACACATGCATTTCTGTTGGGAAAATTAAAGAAAATAAGAGGAAAATGTCACTTCTGAGTAGATTCTTTTACAAAAGACCCCCAGATGGGTTGCTCGAATTCGTAGAGAGAGTATACGGTAACATTCTTTTTTCGTTCTTTAATCTTGTGTTGCTATTATTTCTATGGCATTGTGTGTGACTTGGCTGAATTCGGTATTTTTCTTTTCATGAAAATATGTGCAGTATTTGATTCCTGTTTTTCCACTGAAGTCTTGCCTGATGAAATGTACCAAATATATCTACATGAAATCATTACTGAGTTACATGAAGAATTCCCCGACTCGTCCTTCCTTGCATTCAACTTTCGGGAGGGTGAGAAACGTAGCCAATTTGCTGAGATATTATGCGAATATGATGTTACAGTTATGGATTATCCGCGACAGTACGAGGGTTGTCCACTCCTTCCATTATCTCTTATTCAACATTTTCTTCGTGTTTGTGAGAGTTGGCTCTTGAATGACAAGCAACAAAATGTTATTCTTCTCCATTGTGAGAGGGGAGGTTGGCCACTCTTGGCTTTCCTTTTAGCTAGCTTTCTCATTTTCAGAAAACTGCATAGTGGGGAACGCAAGACGCTTGAAATTGTACATCGAGAAGCTCCTAAAGGTTTATTGCAGCTTTTGTCGCCTTTAAATCCTCTCCCATCTCAGCTGCGGTACCTTCAGTACGTGGCAAGGAGAAATATAGCTCCAGAGTGGCCACCACCTGAGCGGGCACTTTCTTTAGACTGTGTTATACTTAGAGCCATTCCAAACTTTGATACCCAAAAAGGCTGCACTCCAGTTATCAGAATTTTTGGTCGGAATCTCCTTAGTAAGGGCGGGCTTTCAACCCAGATGATATTCTCCATGCCTAGGAAGAAGACACTTCGGAACTACCGTCAAGTAAGATTTGTACTGTAACTACTGTTCTCAGCATAATCCCACTTGATTTTTATTACTCTACATTTTCGCATTAGTCAATACTCCTTATAAGTTATATCAACTACTTCTGTTATGAGTGTTCCTTCTTTGCAGGCAGACTGTGATGTCATCAAAATTGACATTCAGTGTTTAGTGCAAGGAGATGTTGTATTGGAGTGTGTCCACTTGGATTTGGATCCAGAGAGGGAAGTTATGATGTTCCGTATTATGTTCAACACTGCATTTATTCGTTCCAACATACTGATGCTGAATTCTGATAACTTGGACATTCTATGGGATGCAAAGGAGCGCTATCCAAAGGGCTTCCGAGCTGAGGTGACCATTATTGAGTCCTTTGTTTTAGCTTATTAGAAATAAGATTAAACGTGCCTGAGACGTTAGGTTTGTCAAGAAACTAAGTGCACTTCATTTTAGTTTTCTCTCTAAGTTACAAGTAGTGGCTGATGCTTTGGTCTGACTTGAGGGTGCTAGACTTGTACTCATATTTGCTAGACAAATGCTTTGTTGCCAGACTGTGAATCTGGACGACACATTATAGCAACAATCATCCTAATCAATGGTCTAGATAATTAGAATGGCAAGAAAACATTACTCCTTATTTTTATGTATTTATACTCATATCAGTTATCCTTCCATCTGACCATAAATGAACTCATCTATTCAGGTATTGTTTGGGGAGTTTGAGAGCATTTCTCCTCCGAGAGCTCCGACTACAACTTTGAATGGTGAGGAGAAAGGTGGATTGCCCCATGATACTTTTTCTAGGGTTCAAGAACTTTTCAAT
The DNA here is from genome assembly GCF_042453785.1 of Malus domestica. Classification (NCBI taxonomy): domain Eukaryota; kingdom Viridiplantae; phylum Streptophyta; class Magnoliopsida; order Rosales; family Rosaceae; genus Malus; species Malus domestica. The sequence continues at coordinate 2,019,201 of NC_091666.1, forward strand.
GGAGTTGAGTGGATTGATAGCAATGATGATGCGGCCTTGTGGTTTCTTAAACAGCTCTCTGTCCTAAGTGATGCAAAAGAATTGTCAAGGTTTCAAAACAAAATGAGTTTATATTCATCACCTGCTGACTCTGAAGAAGAAAATAATGCATCTAGCACTGCTGACAGTGCTGATGAAGCATTTGACACTGTTTCCAAGGCTTCAGCAGATTCAACAAAAGCATTGATGCTGGACAGTTTTGATTCTGTCCCCTTATCATATGAGAATGATGGCCCACCTGATGCGAACTTTACTTCAGAGCCTCCTGATCAAGAGTCATTTGGACCCGTCCTGGATTCTCTTCATCAGCAATCATTAGATACAAGTAAAGGACCTCCACCTTGTTCATTCCCTGAATCATTGGCACCAAAATCCCTATCAACAGAACCATTACGTCCTGCTCTTCACACTCTACCATCACCTCCACCGCCGCCGCCACCACCGCCACCACCGCCACCACTTCCTTTTATTGGTGTTAGTAGAGGGTCTTCACCATCCCCACCACTTCCACCCCTTAGCATATCCAGTAAAGATTCTGTGAACCGCTTACATTTGGCTACTACAAGAAGTCCACCACCGCCGCCACCGCCGCCACCACCACCACCCCTTGTTCCATCTCATTCTGTCTCTAGCAAAAGCCCACTGCCACCTCCTCCCCCACCTCCACCAACTTCTTCTACAGTGCCACCGCCGACCCCACCGACTCCTCCCTTTAAGTCTAGTCAGCAGCCTTTGCCGTCACCACCACCACCACCACCACCTCCACCTCCTCCGTTTTTGGGAAGTACAACTAACAAGCTACCGCCACCACCGCCACCGCCACCGCCGCCTCCCCCTCCTCCTGTAAGTAACAATCTACAACCGATATTGGCACCTCGGCCACCTCCTCCTCCACTGTCCACTTCTAGTTCTGTTTTTAGAGCACCTCCAGCTCCACCTCCTTCTCCTATGAGTGGTAGCCTTAGTACTAATAATAGGGCACCACCCCCGCCACCTCCTCCTCCACCATCCACTTCTAGTTCTGTTTTTGGAGCACCGCCAGCTTCACCACCTCCTCCTATGAGTGGTAGCCTTGGTACTAATAGTAGGGCACCGCCCCCACCTCCTCCTCCTCCACCGCCCATTTCTAGTTCTGGGGTTGGAGCACCCCCACCTCCACCTCCTCCTCCTATGAGTGGTAGTGTTGGTAATTATACTAGGCCACCACCCCCACCTCCACCTCCTTCAGGACCTACAAGGCCAACCCCACCTCCTCCACCACCAGCACCAATGCCACCAAGTCGCGGTGCAACAACATCTGTGCCTCCACCACCTGGACCAAAGGGCTCTAGTGCACCACCACCACCGCCACCATCAGTTGGAAGGGGCAAAGCGTCTTCTGGGCTGGGGATTGTTGGAAAAGGCCGTGCTACTTCTATTGCCCCAAAGAAAACTTCCTTAAAGCCCTTACACTGGGTGAAAGTTAATCGAGCAATGAAAGAGAGTTTATGGGAGGATTTTCAGAAACAAGGCAATCAGCCAAGGTGCATTCTTATAGAACTTGTTCTAGACAATTAACTTTCACTGAATGAAAAAGATCACTAGCACTAAGAAAAGTCACTTTAGTTAAATGAATGGTTTTGCAGGAACATGATATTTATTGTGATGAATTAAGTGGAGTCATTGTAAAGTGTCACAGTATTTTTCGTTTTATTTCACATGTGGTGCTAATTTGACTTGTGTTGGTTTTTGCTTCTGTGTATGTTCTTTCTCCTCGTGGCTTTCTTTCTCTATTTTTGCCCAATTTGTTTTCTCCGTTTTGTCTTCTGATGTAACATTATGGAAGTTCTTCTCAGGGCTCCTGAAATAGATATATCAGAACTTGAAAGTCTGTTCTCAGCAGCCGCTGCTTCAGATGTGCATGGCAGTAAGACTGCTGGTCGACGTGGTCCTAACATTACCAAACCTGAGAAAGTGCAACTGGTTAGCTCTCTTTCTTTGTCCATGTAGTAGGTTATGGTCTCCTTTAGAATGTTACCGTGCTCAATGCTTTGTCATTGGCATTCATAATTATAATTTGTTTCAGTGACATGTATGTATGTGGTAAATTGATAAATTGATTCGTGATTATAATTTGTTTCAGTGATATATGTGTACTTGGTAACAGCACCAAGTTATAGGAGGATAGGGAAACGGGATCTTCTAGTTTTTCATTTGAACGCACATTTTCTGTATGCCAATTTTTCAATCATATGTAAGCACCGAAGTAGTGGGAGGATGGGGTGCTGTAGGCATTTATTTGCATACTAAAACTTGCCTAAGCAATGGGAGTTGATAACCTAAGCTAAGATCAAGTGTTACTTGTTTTCGTTTGTTGATTTGAAAAACCTAGTAAAAGATAGAGTTCTTCAAATTATGATTCCTGATTCAACACTTATAAGTTTGCAAAGCTGAAACTTGTGTAGACTTTGAGAAAAGATGAATATAATGCTCCATAGGGTCCTTATGCTTTATGGTTTATCTAGACATAAAGATGTATGAGACTAAGTTTGTTGCTTTGTCTCTCTCTTTTGTTTACTCTTGAGCAGACCAATGCTTTCAATAGAGATGTATGAGACCAACTTTGTGCAGATTTTGAGTAAACTTATGCTTTATGCTCCATGGAGATATATGAAACTAAATTTATTGCTATGTTTCTCTCTATTTATCAGATTGACTTGCGACGTGCGTATAACTGTGAAATTATGCTTTCAAAAGTAAAGATCCCCTTGCCAGATATGATTGTAAGTTCTTCCTCCTACTCATGTACATTTCATATATATCACCAGAAAAATCTGTTTCCCTCTGGTTTTGTGGGCCTCCTTTATCATGCCTTGGGGGAATGTGGATAGACAAATAAACTCTCTAGGTCTAGTCTTTTTGTTTACTCTTGAGCACATCAATGCTTTAGCATTGATGTCCTCATGTCTGGTGACATTTTGTCTCATTCAGGTGTGGAAACCATTCTGTTGTTCTGATGTAATATGACATTTTATAATTGGATTGACGATAGAATTCTGGACCTGTAACTGTAGAATCAAGCTACAATTGCTATATTGTAGATTGTAAGACAATCAATTGTCATGCGTCTTACATAACCAGAAGGCACATGTATTGTTGTTTAAACTAGTTTTGCATATCCGATTAGCAAGTGCATCGTAAAAGCGAGGCTAGAAATATCATGCTTGGATGGAATATCAACGTGCATAGTCCGTGCTTTACCATCTTTAACCAGAGTATTTGCAGAGTCAGACTTCACAAACACCTCCTGGGACTACAGTCACCAGCATGACCAGCCCCACTTCGTCCTTTATTATCACCATAACAACGTTGAGTAGATCTGCCAGAAACTGTATGACCTTGTATGACAGTAATAGGGCATTCTGTTATGCTAAATAGGCTGGATATCCTTCCTCAAATATTATGTAGCTGTACTTGTTTTCTTTCATTACTAAAAAAAGGGCAACCCCAAGCAACAAAGCTCCCCACTTTGCGACGGTTTTGTGGGTTTTTTTTTTTTTTTTTGGGGGGGGAACATCTATCGACACAGCCTTACCCTTGCTTTGCAAAGAGGCTGTTTCCACGGCTTGAACCGATGACCTTACAAAGGAGCAACCTTTCCGTTGCGCCAAAGCTCGCCCTCTGTTTTCTTTCGTTATTATCTTCTAAAAAAAGATAAAATGAAAAAAAGTAAACTTTGGCAATTTTGGCAGTGGTTAGTACATAGATGCTATTTGTTTATTGGAGTATGGTGCTGAAACTAGATACGTGTGCTTCCAGAATGCAGTTCTAGCTCTGGATTCTTCTGTTCTTGACATTGATCAGGTTGAGAATCTCATTAAATTTTGTCCTACCAAAGAAGAAATGGAAACTTTGAAGGTAAGTCACTCTTCCTTTCCACTATAAGTCACTCTTCATTATTAGTTCACTAAGTTTCGTATCACTATTTTAGCTGTTAAATAGAATTTTCTTTTCTCAGAAAAAATAATAATAGAAATTAAAAAAGAAAAAAGAAAAAAAAAAGGATTGCAGTCTCATGGCAGATAATTTTTTCTTCTTCTTGATGTTCTAATTAGTAATGCATACAAGATTAATTGATTAATTTTGTTTCTAAGAAGAATCAAGAGTTACGCCCAAATTATATACTTTTTGTTTTTCCGGAGGTTGTCTAGTTTAGAGGGTTAATTCTTTAAGAGTGCTGATTTTGCTTTTTTTGACTCCCAGAACTATGCAGGCGACAAGGAAATGCTAGGGAAGTGTGAACAGGTTCTTTCTGATGCCGTCATCTTAGATGTATGTGTGCTCTCTCGGATTTCCTACTAACAGTGTGTTTATCTTCAGTTTTTCGTAGAGCTAATGAAGGTTCCACGAGTAGAATCCAAGTTACGAGTATTTGCTTTCAAAATTACCTTCTCTAGTCAGGTAAGTTCTAGCTTGTTTTCTTTATTTGATTTTTCGTGGTACAAGCTTAACAGCATTTTGGTGCTTGAATTTAATCAGGTGAATGATTTAAGATCTAATCTGAATACAATCAATGGTGCTGCTAATGAGGTATCATGATAATTAATGGTTATTAAATTAGTGTATATGAGCATATTTTTACGCTCATCTAAAGCCACTTGTATGTACAGGTGAAGGAATCTGTGAAATTGCGACAGATAATGCAGACAATCCTTACTTTGGGAAATGCCTTGAATCAAGGCACTGCTCGAGGTACCACTGTCTAATGCGTGTTTTATTTATTCTTATGATTTATTTTGCCGTTTTATTTCTTGGTATTAATATTATTACCATTATGTTTTTTAGCCTACAATTTATTTTTTATTTTGCAGGATCTGCTGTAGGATTCAAATTGGACAGCCTTCTTAAATTGTCTGATACCCGTGCAAGAAACAATAAAATGACTTTAATGCATTATTTGTGTAAGGTATAATATTTGAAATTTAAACCTTACTCTTAAAAACTAAAAAGAAAAAGAAAGACAATAATGCTAGGACTGACTGTTACTTCTTTTATGAGATCCTCACATATAAATAAAAGGGTGTTATATAGATAGATACTAAAATATCACCTGAACTCTTTTGTGGTCTTTCCTTAAACATCAACTTGTGTCGGTGTTATTTATTGTTTGTTAAGTTTGTTCCATCTACAACATTGTCAAAGTTGTTGATGTGAATATTATATCTGCACAAATGTCTTGCTTTATCTTTCACATTCTGTAGTTGGTGTTAGTTTTAGGATATTTATGTAGTCTTAATCAACTTTTTTCTCCATTAGCTCCTTGCTGAGAAAATGCCAGAGTTGCTGGATTTTGATAAAGATCTGATTCATTTAGAAGCTGCTTCTAAGGTAAGCTGATTATGTTGCTAGAATTGGTTCTTTCTGATGGTACTGTAACTTGTGTTCGTAACTAATTCAGAGCTCATTCAATTTGATCATAACGTCAAATAACCAGATTCAATTGAAAGCTTTGGCTGAAGAAATGCAAGCTGTGAGTAAAGGTCTGGAAAAGGTTGAGCAAGAACTTGCTGCTTCAGAAAACGATGGAGCAATCTCTGTTGGTTTCCAAAAAGTGAGAAATACCGATGATATTTGGTTCCTTAACTAAACGATATATACTACTTTCCACTTATAAGGATAACATTAATTAATTAATTGCTGTTTGCAATTTCCTCTTGAAAACTAGTCACACTTCTTAAATGTTTCAGTTATATCATATTTTTTTGTTTGAAACTTTGAAGTGAAAAAAGAATGTCGTGAGACAAAATGTTTCACAATCTACAAAAGATGTTCTGTTGGTAGATGTTATAATCTGAGCACACAGTAGTGATGTAGAGGTCCTAACTAGTTTGGGCCCGAGCATTATCCTTATGCGTAGGAGGGATCTTATTGATTTTCCTTTAAGACCTCTTTCTGGTGCTTGAAAATGCATGTTCTACAAAGTACTATTAGCAAACATAATGAATTTCTTTATGCCCATGCTTTTTCATTCATGACTGCTTCTTTGAAGATATATATTTTTTAATTAGTATATTTTTCAGATAAAGAAACATGGGTGATGATTAAGATGTGGTTCTGCATTTACATAAAAAAAAAAAAACTTCCTCCTCTGCAGGTGCTGAAGAATTTTCTTGATACTGCTGAAGCTGATGTAAGGTCGTTAATCTCCTTGTACTCTGAAGTGGTGAGTGCAGTCCATATCACAGTTTTTATCTTGTTGGTAGATATCTTTGTAGTTTGTACTGTGTAGCTTACAGGTCTAATGGCTTAATTCTTCTTCTTGCAGGGAAGAAATGCAGATTCTTTGTCTCAATACTTCGGGGAGGATCCAGCTCGGTGTCCTTTTGAACAAGGTCTGCTACTTTATTTACCTCATGAATACACCACAGAGTCTCCATTTTGTTAGAGGAGGCCATGTGTTCAAATCTTATGGACAACGATTTTTGAATGAAAGAATTAGAAAAAAAAACTTATGTGCATTCTTGAATCTTGAATTGTGGACAAAGAGGTCATTATTGGCCCACCTCAACTTATGGGAATTCGTCTCACTTTTCTTAACCTATTATTTGGAAAAGCTGAAAGCCCGTTGAGACTAGAGTGACTAGGGATCAAGTTCTTGAAAACCCCACTCTTCTTTTTTCTTCTTCTTTTTTTTTTCTATCGTAATTTGACATGTCCAACCTGTTAAAGACTTATCTTCCATTTGTATGAACCTAGTCTTTCTGCAGTAGTTTACAAAATAATTAGATAATTATAGAAGGCTAGAAAATGAGTTTGGTACAACAAGAAACTTTATTCGTTTGCTTCCATGTGTTTTATTTCTCTAGATGGAATATAAATGCCAATTATGTGTGAGGTAGCCTATGAGACGGTAATGAAAGAGTGAGACCAAAGTTGAAAAAGTTTCCCATTTGTATGATTGGAGTCTTCACAGACTAATTTAGTTACTTCACATCTTATTTTTATGTTTCTTGGTTTCAGCTAGCTTTTCAATTATTTTCTTGCTCCCAATTTTACTGCTATGATTCTGTCACTTATTCTCTTAACATCTAGAAACTGTTCTCTTGAATCTTTATCTACGATTATCCGTACTTCATATGTTTTTGTCCTCTCATATATCAAAGCCTAACCTTCATAGTGGGCCGAAAATTTTGAGTGATGCCCATAAATTGGAATCAAACTTGCATGCTGGGCCGGTAAATTCTTATGGGGGGAGTTCAATTGTTGAGTGTAACATATGGGTCTCATGAGTTTGATTTCTATATATGCGAATCAAACTCACCTAAACCATGTGGAAGACCTTATAAGTATTTCAATTTCCGTAAATTTTTGTTCCACCTCTTTACTTTTTCTTTTCCTAGTACAAACTTAAATATTCAAGGCGAAGCAAATTACAGATATACTGGTGATAATTCTTTATTTTTATTTTTATTGTTGATTTATGTTTTAACTATTTAATTTTCATGTAGAATCAAATAACATTTTGATGTATGGTATATAACGTTTCTTGCCCTTGCAGTGACACAGGTCTTGTTCGTTTTCGTCAAGATGTTCAAAAAGTCACGAGAGGAAAATGAAAGACTTGCTGAGGCCGAAAAAAAGAAGCTTGAAAGGGAAGCCATTAAAGACCGGACAGTAACCAATTCATCTGCAAGGAAAGATGATGTTAAATAGAGCACCATGAAATCTACATCATACAGTTGATGTTTTGGTGGGTCATTTGTTGCCAGAAACTGGTGGTCGATTTAAGAATCATTTTCTACTTCACGCCCTAATTCGACCAAGTAAGCGCAAATTACCCTGCTTCAAACTCAAAACCTTAAGCCCGCAATTCTTTTTGAGGCAGGTTTTACTTTCTCAGAAGCTGCCGTACAGGTCAAGATCTGTCTACCCTTAAGCTCTGTTTTGAAGAAACTGGAAACTCGACGGCAACTTGACATTTTCTTGTTCAGGTACATCCTCTTCAGAGGGATAACTTATGCGTATGGTTAAATACAACTTGCTCAATTGTATTCGAGCTGTAAATATTAAAACTAGATATGCTAGATGCTAGCACTGTAATCTTTTCGTCACTAATGTCGAAGGGTTTTGTACCATCTCATCGGAAAGGGTTACGTTTTGTGAATATTTCTTTTTGGCTTTGGATGATATTTGATGAATTATCCATCAAACATCTTGAGTCACATGAGCAAAAGCTACTGAGCTATTTCATATCTTAGATTTGATCACTTGGGCAACATGTTTTGGTTTGAACTCTACTCAAGAATTGTTGAAGACCATACGATATATTAACACTAAGAGGTTATAGGGCACTTGGAGTTGGACTATACAATGACCCAACTATAGTAGAGTTTGGTTTGTAGTTTTGAACTCGTCATCGATGCGAATCGAACTTAAGCAGCATGTAATTCAAAGACCCCGGTATCAACATTTTCTCCATTAAACTCTATTCGATTGGAAGAATTGGAATTTCGGATCTAAGATGCATTTTTTTCAACGATATATATTTACATTAAAGAGGTTAGGGATCATAATAAGCCACACAACGGATTTGATATAATAATTTGGTTTGAACTCTTCATCAACCAAAATCGAAACTTATCGCTGAGCTGGAACAACGGTAGATCAATCATGTGGTGTTGATCGTGACTGTAATTCCTGGTAGGTGGCTTTTAGCTGTGTCCTACATAGACCTGTAAACGGGTCGGGTTTATTGGGTTTGGGTCGGGTTCAACCCGACCCGTTAAGTTAACGGGTCACCCGAACCCAACCCGTTAAGCTAACGGGTCACCCGTTTCACCCGTTAACAATTATTATTATTATTATTATTTTTGCATAAAGTTTATTTTTTGTTATTAAGACCTTACTAAAATTACTAAAATATCCTCAACTAACGGTTGCTAACGGATGTTAACGGGTCTAACGGGTTGACCCAAAGTGACCCGTTATTTAACGGGTTCACCCGTTAGCGACCCGACCCGTTAAGTATCCACCCAAATACAAATATTAACGGGTTGGGTCCAAAATGCCAGGCCTAGTCCTACACTCTGTTAAAGAAAGAGTGAGTAGCTGTTATCCTCGACCACTTCCCCGTTGAATTGGGCTGCCATTCTTCTCGTTCTTTTTACGTGTAAAAAGATTCTACGTATAATAAGTTACACTTCAATCATCCTATCAAATGCAAATATGTTGAGAACACAGAGACATTAAGTGGCGTGTGATTACACGTCAGGAAACGATATTTGTACACCCTTTTTCACCTCCTGCACAACCCTCTCTTTTCTGAGCCATTCGATTGAAACAAATCAAAGAAAATTAAGGGCCATGATTAAGAGGGGTGTGCAACCCAATTCTCAGTTTCTCATGGTTGTTCCACAGCAGAAAGAGAGTGGCTTCCTTGCTCCAATGCTTCTTTCTTTTTAGCCTTCTCCTTCTCAAGCAAGTAAATCTTCTCCGATTCCGGTATGGCCAACATGATTGTGTGCAGCTTCAGATTCATTTCTTCAACCTTCTCCATGAGCCTGTCATTTGTAAACATTCCCAGAATTACGCTCTGGATTGTTTCCCAGCTTTCTATTACCGGTAAAGCGATGATTGCAACTGAACCGATTGTGCCCCATGCTATTGCAATGACCGCCCAGAATGTGAAGTACCCTATACCGAAATCACCTGCATTGCATTCACAACCCAAACATGAGATAAGCAACAAGAAAGGTTCATCTTCCTACCGACGTTTAAGTTCGCTAAGTTGCTGGATTTACCTGCTGGAAGAGAGAGAAGGGGCCACAGTAAAACGATCACAACAGTAAAGCCAACACCCCATTTCACTATCCATGCCTTTGCTCTCTGTAATTTTTCTTCCTTGTACTCTTCTGCCGGAAGATCACTCGTTGCCTTCTCAACCACGGTGATCTTCTTAGTGGTACCCCAGTCGTAGTTTTGTGGTGACAAGAAGCTGCAGATAGCATGTATGGCTCCACCACTAAGTATAGAGACGAGGTTTCCTGCAAGCATTGGTGCATTTCGACCTGTTGTGTCCAGATTTATGCGGCCATACTCAATTTTCGTGACCGATAGCCATGTGATGATCCCAAGAACGCAGCCAACAGTTGCTCCTAGGATTGCACCGATTGCGTTTGCCTTTCTCCATAGAAGCATGAACGCGATGGGAATAACTGCTGAACCGATGAGCACTCCCATTGCCAGATACATCCAACCCAATGAAACTCCAGCTTTATTTAGTATCACTGCTAGCAGCCCCATAAAACAACCGAAAGCAAGGATCACACCCCTTGATACCTTGAGGATTTTCTTTCCGTCTGCATTTGGATCTACGTACGTGCGGTAGATATCATACGTGCATAATGAGGATACTGCTATAAGCTCTGATGAACCAGCAGAAGTCACTGCCCTGCTCAATATATATAACAAAGTTGAATGATCGAAAAGCACGTTATATGTTGTTTTGCACCAAAACATATAGGCAAGAACTTACATGAAAAGCATAGTAAGAAGAAGAACAGATCCTCCTTTTCCCATCAAAGCTATAGCGGTGGCAGGAGGAACAAGTCCCCGACTTGCTTCACTTTCGGTTAGTGGTAAATCAAGGGCCAGTGCTCCCAGTCCCAATGATGTCGCCAAAGAAAATGGGACTGCAAACCAGACAAGCCCACCTAACAAGTAGCCCTTGTGAGTTGACGAAGGCCGTGCAGCTATGGCGCTTACCCAGTATCCCTGAAGTTTTCAATGTTAATTTGTCAAATGTGACAAATAAAATTCTGAATTGAAACATATAAAAGATGTCCGCTAATAAGTTGCAATTCTAATCTGTTGATCATCTTACATTATCAACAAAAACAGTGCCAAAGTTTCCGACGATGTTGATAATCCCAAAGACTAGTCCTCCAGAACTCAACATTGTTAGGTACGACCCTTTGTAATTCCCACTCGCAGGACCACAAGACTGGCCGTGATGAGAAATTGGCTCCTTACAAATCCTTGATTTACTCGCTACCTCTACAAGGCGGTTGTACACGATGCTAGGGCTACCAAGCTCACTGCTTGCCGTATACACAAGGTATACAAATATGACTAGTACCACGTGAACTGAAACCAAATACACGAAGAACAAAATGTATCGTAGGCTGACATGAAAGGACGAAAACATAATAAATAACATCAAGGGAAAATGTGAAAGAAATTCAAGTGACTACCAATAACAGAATGTATGTAGCTTGCCAAGAACGTCGCTTTTAGTCCTCCAGCTAATGTGTAGACGATTACTCCAAGAGGGATAAGGAAGCTAGCAGCATAAATGTTTACTCCTGTAAGTGCATTTACGACAGCAGAACCTCCGAGCAGCAGCATTGCAGTTACAATAATATTTGTCAAAAAGCAGAAACTGAGGAAGACAATGTGTGCCGCTGTGCCCCAGCTGAAGAAGAGGAACATTATTCAATATATTAGTAAACTATGAGCTTTAGGAAACCAATCATAGTAAAGGATGGAACTCAATGAATCATATAATTTAGTTTATTGAACTATACACATACCGAGCTTTCACGATTTCGCATACAGTGTGAGCATGAGGAGCCTTTCTCTTGATCTCTATGGCTATTATACCAAACAAGAGTACCTATGTTTAGAAACGTTAAATTATTAATCTGGCATGCCTTAGTTTTCCGTGATATAATTAGACTGTAAGTACTGTAGCAAGCAATTGACAGAAAGGAAACAGCTTCGACATGCCTGAATAGTAGCGCCGCTAGCATACCAGAAAGGTCCACTTACTCCATACTCCCAAGCAACATTTGAACTTTGCAAGATTGTAGCAGCCCAAGTCCACTGTACAAGTTTCGCAAAGGAGAGCAACGAGTTCATCAAAGTTGCCTCTAAACACAGAATTTTCCCCTAAGAATTTGTGAACGGTTGCATCCGATTCTAGTTAGGGACTGTACTGTACCTGGGAGACAATCACACTGGCAATGAGTCCTGTTTTAACACTTCTTCCTGCAGTGTTGAACCATTCAGATGTGTGCTTGGAACCAACATATCGCTTCTCCAACCATACCTGACCGAAAGATAAACATACAATCAGCAATTGTTGATAAAAACAATTAAACAATTAACCGTCTAGTTATCTAGTTCCTTACAAAATACAAATGTATAATGCTTTCTCATTCTTCCCCTTGAACAGAACCACAACAAACTAGTGTCGGCATTGGAGCAACGCATCTGGAAATATATCAAGCATTTACTTGCAATCTGGAACTGCGATAACAAATTCTTTCAATCGCCTTTGTACATCTCTTCAGATTGCAGTCATTGCCAATTTGCCAAATTTATAAGTAAACAAGAAAGGTAAAAGTTCTTGCACTAATTAACACCAGAAATGCAAATATTCGTGCTCTAATTAAGCTCATATTTGGGGTGCTTCAAAACGGGATTACTAGATTAATCTAAGAACTGTGCAGTATAGCAGTTAGCCCATCTAAAAGGTGGAGAAATATTGTAGTAAACATATTGAGATGCGACAATTTATTAGAGTAAATGGATTAAAAGGGTAACCAATGACAAATTTTTACTCATAAAAAAAAGATGGGAATAAAAAGTTAAGGAACACAAACCAAGAAAGATGTGAAGACAGCAAAGAAGGCTCCAAAGCCAAGAATAACAGAATACCCTACGCCCTGATTAAGCACTGGTTTGCCTCCAAAGAAGCTGCTTTGCCTCACACAGCCACCTCCGTCTCCGGCCACGTGATAGTACTTGCTCGAAAACTCGAAAGGCGGACACTGAGACCAAGAGCTAGCCATGAAGATGGTCAGAAGGCCGGTGGTGGCGTACCAGGGATGCAGGAAATTAGTCCTCCTCCCACTCCAGACTCCAGCTACTACTTAATCACTTGTTTGGTTGGCTACCGGTTTATCCTTTGTTCGTCATCAAAGACAAAACCTACAGACTAGAAACTAACAAACAACGGATATGTAGAGAGGGCTGAGATATTGCTTTCTTCTTGTCCTGAGTTCTAAGCAATGCAAGTGCGTGTGAAGTGTGAGTCAAACAAGGAAGCTGTCTGTCCAATGGCGTTATAGTTTTTCCCAATCACAATTCACAACTGTTCCAAGTCTTTGTATGGATATTATTGAGTAGATGTAATTTGTCTTGGAGTATGAGGAGATTCATGTAATTTTGTTAATGTTGATAGGATAGCTAGACATGTTAACAAGCATGAAACGCTATAGAAAGAATCAAATTATTATTATTTTTTTAAGTTTCATTGAATATTGAAAGAATCATCGTTCCACCAATGATTGCTTATTCCGTTGACTTTGGATCTCCTAACACAGTAATATTCATTGGTAAAACTACCAAAACCCATGGTAACCTTTAGGAAAGAAAGTTTTATATGTTGTAATGTGTGAATGCCCGTAAATGTGAGCAACTAAGTATGACCATTTTTTTACAAAATTTTCAAAAAAAGTGGCTTTGCAAGTTTGTTGGATTGAAAGGCACGAGCAACTAAGTATGACCAAGAAAGAACAAAAACCTCTATATAAAGAGGTATATTTGTATCATTGAAGAACACAACACAAAATAGAGAAATTCATGTAAGCTATGCCAAGCCTAGAAAGATGAGAGAAAAATAGTGAGATTTATCTTTGTACTCCTATTAATTCAGATAATAAGAAAAACAACTACTGCTGCCCCGAAGATGTAGGCATACTTGCCGAACCTTGTAAATATTGTCTTATTTACTTTATATTTCACTACATGCATACCTTCGATTTCTGGTGGGAGCTTGATCCCGACGTAGTTGTCTGTCAAAGAAATGTATTCATATTTCTATGTTGCTATTTCAAATTTTGTGCAATATCTATGTCTAATTTGAAAATCTAGAAAGGGACGTGGGGGATCTCTTGTAATAATTTAAGTAAATCGAGATCTTCTGTTCGATGAACACTTGTACTGCGGGCCTGAACAAGAGCGCTGAACAACTCAGTGCAGTGTATTATATGCTATAACTCTATGTTCTTGCTATACAAACAAGGGTAGGTGTCAGCCTGAATTTATGCATAAAATATACTTAATTTCTTTGCGGTGGGAGAATATATTTGGAAAAGTGAAGACAGAAAATTACAGAAGTAGAATCCTTGAACAAGCGACAATGTATGCAGATTCGGGCGCAGCCTGATGAGGTTAAAGAAGAAGAAGAAGAAACTGAAAATGGATCCTTAAAAAGGCTAAAGAGCAAAAAGCACCTTATCCTTGTTGAGAGTATACTATGTAGATGGAAGTAATACGTAGTGATGAAGAATTATGATACGATCGGTTCTAACTAACGTTGTTGCCCACCACATAGACACTATCTGGGTAAGGAGCTCATTTGAGTGCATAATATGTAGATGGAAATAGGGATGGAAAAATATATTTTTGTAGAAAGTTTAAACTGGATGATTCATTGATATGTGTAGAGTAAATATATACAAGTCATTGACTTGAAGTACAATTGGGGGAGTTTACAAAGTGTTGGCAATCTCACAACCCAAAACCCCAATACAACCAATAGTTCTCACACACCAAAGAAACAAATAGAGAGAAATATAATGAATAATTTCTTCTCTATACAAAGCTCAAAGCTATTACAACACATTTGATGGAGTGAGAACTAAACAATGAGATGACACACTTTCTTCTTCTCTCCAAAATGGAGCTACTGAAAAAACCAATATGTGCTCTCTATTTTTTCTACTACTATGTGGCTGCCTTGGTCTCTCAAAGATGAGCTACTAAAACAAATGGTGCTCTCCTTCTTCTCTCTCACATTCGGATGCTAAGCTTCATCCTTTTGAAAGCACCCAAAAACAAAACTAATAATAAGGCTACTTTCTAGCCTTTACCTTTTTTTCTACAAACATCATCATGACCCTTTTTATATTTTCAACAAACATAATGATGTTGTCTACCTCATTTTGTTTATTTTATTTAGCCGAAAGTTGTTTTGTCATTTGGCCATAATTCAACACATATGGTATAAATTGGACCTTGTGAATGCCCAACTGAACACGCTTATGAACAAAATGATATTCTAATTCAATATGTTTGGTGCGACCATGAAAAACCAGATTGGCAGCCATACAAGTAATGCTTAAGTTATCACAAAAGAGAAGAATAGGTCCAGGAGCCTGACTATGAAGTTCGCGAAGAACATAAGACAACCAAATCGATTCCGCACAAGCATGAGCAAGAGCCATGTATTCTGATTCCGCACTCGAACGAGAAAGTGTCGGTTGTTTCGACGAGCTTCAAGTTAGAAGATTAGGACCATGAAAAATTAAGTACCCAGATGTAGAATGACGCGTATCAAGACATCTACCCCAATCAGCATTAAAGAACCCTTGTAACAGTGGAGGGCCAGTGGAAGGCCGAAACTGAATCCCAAGTTCGAGAGTGCCCTTAATATACGATGAATACGCTTAGCAGTAATGAGATGTAATGCACAAGGATTAGCCATGAACTGAGCAACATGATTAACCGCAAAATCAATGTCAGGGCGTGTCAAAGTGAGATAATGATGGGAACCAACCAATTGAGGAAACTCTATGGGATCAGTGAGCAGGGAGTCACCCTAATTGGAAAGCTGGGCACAGCTAGCAATGCGTGTGGAGCACGGATTGCAATCAACGATGTTAGTCCACTTGAGAATATCCACGACATATTTGGTCTTAGATAAATGAAGGCCATAATGAGCATGTGGGAGCACCTCAAGGCCAAGAAAATAGTGGTGGAGCGGCCCAAGATCCTTTATATCAAATTCCTTGGCCAACAGAGCAATGAACCGAGTAAGAGGATCCTTATTATCACCAGTCAAAACTATATCATCAACATAAAGCAATAATACCAAGATACAAGTACAACGATGAAAAATGAACAAGGAAGAATCAACTGGACTCTGAACAAACCCTTGACGAATAACAAAGGAATTGAATTGTTGAAACCAGGCACCTGCATGAGACCATAAATAGCTTTGTGAAGTTTGCAGACATGGTGTGGCCTTTTTGGATTAACAAAACCGGGTGGCTGCACCATATAGACATCCTCAAGCAGAAAGCCTTGCAGAAAGGTATTTTTGATATCCAACTGACGAAGGGATCAACCATAAGTGACAACTAGGCTAGAACTATATGGATTGTAGCAAGTTTCTAAAGGTCTCATCATAATTGAACCCACTGCTGCTGATGAAATCCCTTGACCACTAGATGGACTTTGTACCGTTCAATGGAATCATCGGCAAGTCATTTGATCTCGAAGACCCATTTACAACCAACAACACTGTGTTGAGGAGAAGGTGACACAAGTGTCCAAGTCTGATTTTTAAGTAAGGTATTGAATTCCTCCATCATAGCAACACGCCACTCAGGAATACGAACAACCAGCGTATGACAAGTAGGCTTCATAGGAGCAACTAGAAAAATGCCCGCGCGTTGCTGCGGGACTTGAATGCACGAATCTTAACCACATGAATTAGACACATGTAACTTGGAAAAAAATTAAACAGAATCATGAACAAATAAAAAGGATAGATGAGTGAAAGGTGAAAAAGTAGGTTGTTTTTGTTTTAGCAGTTAATCTTTCAAGCATAAATGTTCAAAGCAACAAAGATGCAGTATGCATGTTTCCATAAGTTACAAAAGGAAGATGCAGTCCACACATATTTTGCACCTGCAGTAACGGTGGCAAAATACATGCCCTGTAGCCTAGACACCTGTTTAAGTAGTTACAAAAAAAAAGCCCAAATGTTCAAAGCAATAAACATGCACGATCCCTGTTTCCATTAGTTACAGAAGGAAGATGCAGTCCACACATATTTTGCCCCTACAATTAAGGTGGCAAAATACATGCCCTGCAACCCAGGCACCCATTTAAGTAGTTACAAAAAAACTCAAAAAAAGGTTTCAGCAACTAAGTTTTCAGCTACACATGTTTTAAAGGCAAAAAAATGTAGAGTAGCTTTGTAGCAATTCATAACGGAGACTGCAACCATTCATTTTTTCAGCAGGCGTTCATCTTCGACACTATAGTAAAAAACATGAATCATAGTTTAGCAAACACAGGTATAACAGATGTTATGCAGGCGTGTATGCGTAAAACAAATTATAATTTACCTATCCTTGGTTTTTTTGGCTTGAGACTTTGTTTTGAGTGCAGCTATCAGCTCTTTGTCGGCGGGCTCAATCTTAGGGGCAACCAGTTTGTGGAATTCTCTGGCAATTCTTACAGAATTGGTTGTCTCTGTTTGCCCGGTGCGAGTTTTTTTGCTGTGAATGAATGTATAATTTATAAGGTCAGAGAGAATCATGATAGGTATGCAAAAAAGTGTCAAAGGGTGGTGCAAAAAGATTGGCTAACAGTTTTTGATCAACAGCATAACACATATGTACACCCAAGATAAGCAACCATATTTATTATGATTTACACATAAGACGATAATTAAGAGGAAAGCTTAATCTGTCGGGTTTGTCTAGTTGAGCAATAAACAATGCTCTCTTTGAAGTTTTGGGAGGTGCAACCGATTGAGGTTGGTGATCTAGCCGCTGGGAAGGCGTCACTGGGGCGGGAGTCGCTTCACTCATAATTTGTTTTCCTGCGACAGCAACATGCGTTTGCAGGTTGATTGAGACAGTTGCTGGGTTGAAGGGCAACTGCTCTTGAACCAATCCATAAATGATGAAGTCCGTCTTCCGAAAGTCACTGTTTTGATTGCCAAAAGATAGCAAAAATCTTTTTGTCTCACCTACCAATTTTTCCAGAGGTGGCGGCACCATTAAGGGATCATCGTATCCGTCCTCTATTACCAAAGTGTGGCAAGAAACATGAAGTATCTTTTCAGCGTGCCTTTCTAACATGAGGAAATTGTGCTGATTTGTGCTGTCTTCCACTATAAGATTGATTTTGAACCTAAGGAAGAGTTGGATATTTTCATGTTAGGCAGTTATTACTACCATTAACATTCTGAAAGTATAGAGTGCCACAGTAAATGCAAAACAATAGTAGAACATATCTTCAAATCAAATATATGAACAGTCAAATAAGCCTTTGGATTTCAGCACACTTAAAAAAATTAGGCAATCATAGATTCATATTTCGTTTGTTTCTATGCATTTTTTTCTTGTAACATTCTCAAGTACCGAATACCACCAAAACTAATCTCATCAAGCCAACAAATTTAACCAGATACCAAATAATGGCTGTAAGAATGCTAATGATCACAAAATCCTGAAACGAAAAAAAAAAAACCCAATACGAGTGTTTCTTGAAGTAAAATACATAGGAACTATACGTCTGCCTATTGGAACAACAGAAATAATGAGCACGTCATTGCAGCCTAAACATGTGCATAAATTCATTTTTGGCATCAAATTACACAAAAAATTGTGTTCAAAACGAATGGAAGCTGCCCAAAAAGCAAGGAACCTATAAAAACACCGCATCATATTCTATCTTAGGTAAGGATTAACAACCTATAACATGCAACATTTAATACCCATGATTGTGAAACTTGCAGATATAATGAAAGGGGAAAATTCCATTTCCTTCAACAAAACAAACAGAAAATAATCCCAAATTGACATGCAACATGTAATATGAAACTTTCTCATTTATTTATCAGCAATCTAGTACCTTTCCCACCAATTACCCTATTTCACCAATTACTTGTGATCCAAATACAAAGACGCTTTGTTTACAAAAACAACTTTGAATAAAAGTCCACGACTATTCCAAAACTTTGGTCAACCAAAGACATTCCCATCCATATGTATATCAAAGGCAATTCAAGAGGTTGTAGATTGAGTCACGAAGTATAAACATAAATCCAAAGACACATAAATTTTATAATTGCAAGAAATTTAAAAATGACTAAGCAGCTTAATACAACAGTTAGATGTAAAGTAGGCGTAAAAGAAATTACCATGGTTTAGGTAATCTGTTTAATAAACCATGTTCATTGCACTCAAATGATCCCAAAGTTTTCTTGACAGCTTTATGGCAGGATGGGCACGACTTGTACCACCAACCTCTAGTCAAATCGAATCCAACGACAGTTACTTTGCATTCAAAACTTGCATTCTGTTATGGAATCACACAATTTTTAAATAATGAAATACATTTAATCATCATCTTGTAAACATGAAATACAAATGAATAAAGAAAAAAAGCAAGAGATAGCCAAGCAAGAAGCGCTAAAATTTATTATTAAAAAGATGTAATTTTTGTTAACATGTATGTGATAAGAGACTAACTTTATTTAAAGTAGGATCAAGTAGAAGGAGCTCATCAATCGTTTTGGACTTAAAATTAGGATTAACAGCACAGTTTGCATACATCTCAGCTGAGGTGCGCAAGATTCAAACATGTGATTTCAAATGCTCAAACCTGTGTCGTGTATGTTTAGGTTGAGAAAGATAAATCGAAGAAATATAAACAGCAAAGTTATTAAAGGAAGGTTGTCGATTTACTTTTGTTTGTATTGGGTGAGTTGTGGAATCTCTGGATTGAAAATACAAACAGTTGATCCAGTGCTTCCAAGAACAGGGTTTCCTATGTATAAAACATAACCATCAACAAATTGAAGGTATAAGCAGCTAAATAAAGGACGTTGAAGTTCAACCTTTGTATTGTTTGACTTTGAGGCTTGTTAAAGCAATGAAGACAGGTGGTAGAAGAGATTGCATTCTGTTGTCCTCAAAAGTCGTTGCAGCTTATCCCCATAAGGTGATTCTAACCATTTCGCCCTTGTAAGTTTTAAAGAATGTGATGTTGTTTTATATGTCATAAATACGACGCCTTATGTATAAAGCGTAATTTGAACTTAACGTAAAACAGGAATGACCTGATATCTTGCAGGTTAAGATCCCTCTTCTTCGCAATTCTTGAGTTTTGGACAGTCACCTCTTCAATCAGCTGCACAGCCATTAAGCAACCAAACACATCTGCGAATGATATTTAGTGGTGAAAATGATTTCACACTAAAGGCAATGAATAAATTATAATAATGACTTCATATGTTAGTGCAACATGTAAAACCAAATTTGTTACCTGTAAGCTCAACATCGTTGTTGATTCTTTTATGAAGCTGATTAAGGTCAATCAAATTGAACCACTGCTTTGGGATCTCCTGGTTTGTTTTGTCTATGGGAACGATTGTGGTTCTCCTATTTAATTCAATTGCGGCAGGATGAGGGACAACTTTGCTCGATGTCCTGTTGTGAATAACGCGAAACTTGCTGATCTCGTATGCATCGCCGACTCTTAGAAGATCCAAAAAAAATTGGATGTCTCGAGCGTTCATAGTCGCGTGAACTGCATCCCCTTGTTAGAAGGAGAAAATAAAAATAATACAGATTATTAAATGAGTAGGAGAATATTTAACATGTGGTTTAAGATGCTTAAAAACAGTGAGGATAGCACAATTCGGCTTGTAGGAAAATTACGGTTGTCAATTTGGATGCTGCCAATGATGCATTACTGTATCATTTTCTTTTCTTTTGTGTTTTGTTGTTTGTAATTTGTAGTGTTGCATTGTATTCCAATGTAGAATGTTGAGCCTTTACGTGAATTTAGTCATGAATGTTTCTGACAATTTAGAGAAGTTAGATGGTAGCAACAACGGTTACTGACAAATATTTGTTATTTAAGTATCTAAGGACGATTTTCTGTTTATTGAAATCATAAAAGTTCTTCCTTTATTTCTGTTTTTGGGAGTGAGTTAAATGGAGTAAAACGTTATATGTCAACAACTGCATCATTTCATAAGAGGATTTTATGTCAAATGATGAGTTTACAAACTTAATAATATTGTAGCGGTGAATGATGTGTTAGAAGTATCTAATTTTATTGTTGATTAGGGTGCCAGTGGATCCACTTGAGTGCCAGATCTCGCAAGACATTGCTAATAGCGTTGTTGCGTGGTTAGTTAATACATTAGGAGCAGCTCAGTCTGTATAGAGCTGTAAATTCGAATTTCGAAATGGGTTTACCATGCAAATTTCGTTTTTCTGATTTTGGGCATTTTGTTTTGAAGCTTGAACACCATTGTTTTGAGAAGCCCTATGTACTCAAGGTAAGCAATTTATATTTTTGGTGGACTTAAGAGTTTTGTTTAAGTTTTACTAAATTGGAGTTAAATTTGGTTGTTCCTTCGAGTTGATTTTGTTTAGGTTTATTTTGAGGTTGAATTTGGTTGCTCCTTGGGGTTGATTTTGTTTAATTTTTTCATTTCTTTTATCTATTTCCTTATGTGATGATACATGCATGTAAATGGAAGAGCGTTATCACATTTGTTACAATGATGAAAGTAAAGCTACACTATGTAGAAGTAGTACGTAGGCAACACCATATGAAATCTAAACAGGTGGATTTGCATGAATGTGATGTATAATTGGGCAGCGAATTGCGTAGAGCAATTAGTTCATGAACTTTAGAGAATGTTTCACCATAAAATTTGTTGTACCAAGAACACAATATGTACACTTGGATACATAAAAACGTAAGCATCTTACAATAACGAAAAAGGTGCAAAATTCTCACCTGTTTATCGACAAACACACAATCGAGACTCTGTGGCTGAGGATCATCTTCAATGGTTTTTGTGATCCACATCCTACAAACCCTAATTTGGAGCTTGTTTGCTGGTTCGTATGGCCTCAGACGATGAAGTGGCATCATCTCCATCAATTAAATTGAAAACTCAATAAGCTAATTTATCAAAGTAACGGTGGAGTCATGTTTAGAAAAACAAACAAAAGGACAAAATAACAAAGCAAACTTATACCTTCATGTAAATGTTTTAAAACATCTTTATAAACTATGTTTTTTGTATAACTGTAAGGCATGTCGGAATCATGAGCAATAACAATTTTTAGACCCTTTTTTGAAAGTTAGATAATTATTAAAGAAAACACAATCAAAAAGCATTTTGACAGTGTTGTAGATCAAATTTTGAAGTGATAGCCGATTAAGAAGCTATGCATGAATTAATGCATCTTGCGCCTTGAATGTAAATACCCACAATTTTTTCTGAACATCTAAGATGCATTCATGTGTTGTTAAAAGGCAACTCATTTTCTAAAATGTGGGTTTTTTTTTTTTTTTAAAAAAAAAACCAAAAAATTAGATCAAGTGCAGTCATGAACACCATATGTTAAAGCAATTCGGGGATGATGAGACAGTTAACTATTGGAAAAACCCAATTAAAACACCAACCAACCAATAACAAAATCACAGAGATAAAACGCCTAACAACATTTGATAAAAAAAGCAAGAACACTGACCTAAACCAGAATAACAGAGATGACAAGGGACCTTCAACCCTAATAGAATCGCAAAGACAAAATTAAAAGGAAAAAAAATAATAAAAAAATCGTCCAACCACTGGACAATTAGATCCCAAACTAACTACACAAACATGACAAAAATTGAAACATGGAGACATGCAACACAAAACCTGTAAGTAGATCCCAATCACAAAATGTCAAACCAAAATTCCTAATCTAATTATCCCTATACTAACAGCCCATCCAAGCAAACACAATTCTAATAGGGTTTAGAAAATAAACCAATCATTCAATTTGAAGGGCGTTTGGAACAAATACACCGACTACTCAGTTTTCTCAAGCTTTACATAAATGGACAGATACAGATACGTGCATAAAATAGAAAGAAGCCCAGTTCCATTCTTAAGCTCAAACCACTAAATACATGCTTAGTTACTCGACCTTGACATAAATGGACAGATAATAGATACGCACATAAAATAAAAAGAAACTCAGTTCCAATGTAAGCTAAAACGAACAAAAATAAATCATATATATAAAAATCCAATCATGAAAACGTCAAGGAATCAACTTCTTCCTCCAACGATCCAAATTTCTGAAATTTGCAAAAAGTAAATCCATTAGCAACCCTAACACTTTCAAATTTAAAGACGAAATCTAATGAAATTTCAGCTAAATGATCAAAGACACACCAAAAAATAAAACAAAAAAAAATTAGGAATATTTTGAATCCAACACAACTAATTTGGTTCAGCGAAAAATACGAAAGCTCAAGGCCTAGGTGAAATGTTGAGTAAATTGCAAGGGCGTCGACCAAAGCTATAATTGAACAGTAATGTCATGCAACCTACATCCACTACCCATAAAGTCATCAAATGAGCAGGACAATAGTACCACATGGATATGAGTTAACATGGCAAGCATGTGAGCAACTTTCATTCATGTTAGTATAAATCTGGATTGACAGACCACACTGAAACATATTTAAAAACATAAAGAGGCAATGTCTGAAAAAAACCATACAGGGACTAATATGGAATATTCGACAAAGCAAAAGAAAAAGTGAAGGGAGTACAGTTAGACTACCCTTTAATTTATAATAACTATAAATTAATCACCCATTTGCAGTCAGACTGTATACTTCTATCTCTAGACAAATAGCAAGTACTCTAAACCCTAAACCCTTTAATCCTACAATTCAATGGCGAAAAACTAAATTAGCTAGAAACCAAAAGATCTTAGCGAGAACTTGTGTGGACGTCAGGACACAAAACACATCAAAACTTTTAGAAACTCGAAGTTATCGCTATTTGGTTATGAAGCCATATATATATCACCTGGAAACAAAACAAAATTGGCAACATGAACCATAAACACAAAATTAATTCCCTGACCAAAAACCTCTCAAAAACCAAACTTGCAAGCATAAATAGAGTCTTCAATCTTTCTGGGCTAAATTAATATCATAATCAATTCGACCCCATTTCCACAATTAAAAATTTAAAACCATTGTACCAAAGATCACAGAAATTAGAGAAGCCTGAAAGAAATTGAGGTCTAATTCACTTTTTCACAGAGAAGAAAATATAAATAAGCATGTTCCATTGATTAAGGTAAGAACTAAAAAAAAGTGTATGACTATATACCTCCAAATGGCAAAGAACCAAGTTTTCACTCCAACGATCCAAAATTTTGAAACATAGTAAATCCATTAGCAACTCTCAAACATGCTAAATTTAGACAGAAAGTAAATAATTCACAGCAAAAAGGAACCCCCAAAACCTGACCTAACAGCACAACAAAATCCGGAAATAATTCACAGCAAAAGGGAAGAAATGATGACAATCTATGCTAACAGTGGAGAACTGAATTAAAAATTGAACTTAGCTCAAAAACACTTACCCTTCAACGTTTGGAGCCTTAGAAAAATTTATGAAGTTCACGCAAGTATTTTTAGGTCTCAATGCACCTATCCTGCAAACCAACGACAATAGAAATGCATTAATACAAATGCCAAAACCGATTTCTAAGATTTTAGTATTCTCTTTACCCTTGCAACCGAAAAACAAAAATCGCAGAAAAATGAGTAAGAAGCTTAAGCAGAAAAAATCATATTTTCAACCACCAAAACCCAATACCCATTTAACTTGAGATTTCAGTGTTCTCTTTACCCTTACAACTCAAAACAAAAAATCCCAGGAAAATGAGCAAGAAGCATAAGCAGGAAAAAAAAACACATATTTTCAACCACCAAAACCCAATACCCATTTAATCATTCACGAATGAAAATCTAAACACAGAGTCATATATCAACGAACTGAAAATCCACAAAAAAAACCCAAAAAAAAAAAAAAAAAAAAACTAACCTTAAAACAAAGAACAGTACACAAAACAGAGAGATGCATCCCCAAAATGAGAGAAAATGACAAAAAACGAAACAAATAAAGGAACCCCCAAAACCTGATCTAACAGTTCAACAACATCAGGAAATATTTCATAGCAAAAAGGCTTAAATGATGACAATCTATGCTAACAACAAAGAATCTAACAAAAAATGCAACTTAGCTTTCGAAATCCAGCCACTCATCCGACACGCAAAAGGGAACAGATGATCCAGAGTGATTCATGGACTGAGGGAACTTACTCGGCTCTGTTCACCATCCCAACCCCTCCCTCTCTGTTTCTCTCCCTGTTATCCGGACAACCACTCTCTCTTTCTCTCACTGTCACTCTCTCTTTCCGATGCCTTTTCTTTTTCCATTTCTACTACGTGATTATCCAAATCTACAATTTTATTTTAACTCAAGGTACAATGACATTGTTAAGTACAGATTTTCTGCAATAGGGAGGCAGATCTGCGCCAACCACATTGGATCCTGCCAGACAAAATGTACTCGTGCTCCATAAACTACAGACAAAATGTACTCTTGATTTTTCACTTTCCAGTAAATTTCTTACTTGGCAATGCAAGACGCATTTGGTTCAAGGGCAGCAGACAGACTTACATATGATGAGAGATGTTGTAAGCTAATTAATAGTGGAGGGAAAATGTGTTCTTTTCTTGGATAAGACTCTTCGACCAGAAAAGCTCAACCTAAGTGGTTTCATTCTTCCCACCTGCAAACACTCTGCTCAAATTTCACAGAACTCAGGTATCCCTAATTTTATTCTTTCACGTTTTGGTCTTCTATTTAATCGCTTGTTTTCACATGAAGATTTCATTTGATTCTTTGATAATAAACTAAAACTCTACTGAATGAGTTCTAGTTTTACTCGAAGGGCTAGAATTACATGTTCACGCATACACAAAAATGAAACAAAAATATAAGGGTCATAAGATAGAGACTTGAACTATGTACAGTATAACCAAATTTGAAAGTTCTTGCAGCAATTTACCAAAAGGAAAAAGAAAATCCAAATTATCATATTACATACGCATTACACGAAGCGTGTCCAACAATTACACCATGAGCTCCTGCCCTTCTTGCTGCATTGACCTAAAATTAAAGGGGGAAACAATATGAAATAAAGGTCAATGGGAATCAATATAAAGGTTTTGCATTAGCTAAATCATATTAGAAACAGTAGCAAAGCATGAAGAAACACAAAAATGAGCACAGTGCAACCTCAATTTGACTTGTTGAGAAGAAAACAGCAGCAAAGCAAGAATAAACACAGAAATGAGCACATCAACTATATCTCTTTTCAAACCTAAAGGAAAACAATTCAATAAGTCCAAAGCTATGAGCATTCCTCTCACTCCTGTTTGTGGTGAGCTTAACACGTACTGATGAATCAGTAACATCTTCCCTCAGCACCTATAACTGCCTTGACTGCCAAACCTATTCAATTTGATCTATTGTATGACG
This sequence comes from Malus domestica, assembly GCF_042453785.1. NCBI lineage: Eukaryota > Viridiplantae > Streptophyta > Magnoliopsida > Rosales > Rosaceae > Malus > Malus domestica. Next base: position 2,045,461 of record NC_091666.1, read on the forward strand.
AACATCCTCTATAAATTGCATGATTGGATCATAAGAGCATAAGCTATTACTCATTCACATTTACATGTTAACCCGTCTTAACCATTAAGATTACTTCTTGAGTCAAAAGAGAATTACTCATTCAAACATAGGCAACTTATGAGTTCTTACTCAGATAAAATAATAAAAATAGAGAAACGGACAACTATATTACTCAGCAAAGAAATATTGCTTAGTAGAAATAAATAGAGTAGATAATTTATTTGTGCTAAATCCCCAAGTGCTATTAAACTATCAATGATCAGAAGATAGCAAATGGTGACAAAGAAAACCGAAGAACGAAAAACAATGATGCATTTGAACACACAGAGAAGAAACTTGTTTCAAAATTATACTACCTAGCAACAGAGGAGCAAAACAATAAATAAAACAGCCTTCTAACACCCTTATCACACAAATAGAGAAGCAACAAAACATGGAGAAACAACCTAGCAACAGAGGGATATTCAAAGGATGAAAGTAGAAAAGGAACCTGAATTCGACTTGTTGAGAAGGAAACAACAGCAAAGCACGAAGAAAATAGAAATGAGCACAGTGCAACACCCTAAGTTTAAAAGACACAAACCTGACTCTAACAGTGTACAAAACAGCGCACTAAACAGACCTATCCTCCTAACACCCAACTAAACAGGCTATAAACATCCATTACAATTTTACTGAAACAAAAAAATGTCAATCACAGTTTTAACAAAGCAAATGGGAAACAAACAATAAACAATGATTTCTGAATAGTGTTCTACCTATTGAATCAGAGGACAAAAGCGAAAACCCTCTCCTCTCCCATACCTCCCTCAGACATCCTCTGTTCACCAACCCCGTGGGGTAACCCGTTAACCCCAAAAAACACACAGCATGCTCTCTGCCCTCCTTCTCTCTCTCTCCCTGTCCATCCGTCCCTCAAAAAGTGGGAAAAAAAATCTCCAAACATCTCTCCCACTCATGAAATCGAGGATCTGCAGCAATGGCGCTGAGATCCCCACTCCTCCCTCTCCCTCTCTCTGTCGCTCTATCTGTCTCTCTCTCTCTCTCTCTCTCTCTCTCTCTCTCTCTCGGAGGCATGACCTCCCATCCCTGAAACCCTCACTGAATGACAGCAAACCCAAACCCACCCCAATCCGTCTCAAACGCATAGGACAAAATTGCCCTTCCAACCCAGCCCCAATACCAGCCCAAACCTCACAGTTTTGTTGTAAATAGCGTGAAATCGAGTGGCTCCCTGATAAGTCATATGGACAAAATTACCCTCTGAAATTTTGAGAATTACACTCCCAACCCATGCAATTCGGCCGGTATTGTTGTAAATAAGATGAAATCGAGTGGCATAGAATGAGGCAGCTACAGTGCCGTCCCCCCTTCAATTTAGAATAGATAATGAGAGCAACAGTAAGAGCATGAGGTAAAGGGTAACGTACTGTTCTATCGGTTCGAATTTTGGGCCGAGAGTGCTCAGTTTGTGATCTGGTCACCATGGTGTGGCTGGGCATGTTGTTGCTGCAAAAATGGGCTCAGAGGATTGAGCAGAAGAAGAGACCGTGGGGCCGAGGCCTGATTGATCAGGCGTGGAAGAAGGCCCACTACCTTTGGGTCCAGATACAGACAGAGTGGGAGGCGTGGGCCCACGCGCAGGTAGAATAGGCACGGGCCCAGAGTCTGGTAATCTGGAAGATTGGGCAATAGCAAGGGTCCAGGAGCTAGGGATGGTACGCTATGCACTGGTGGCTGGTGCAGATTCCAAGGCATGGTTTGGGGTCTGAATTTCCACAGGAATTGTGGCTGGAACAGTGCCAGACGGAGGAGGCCGAGCATAGGAAAAAGTGCTTTCGTCAAATACCACATGACAAGAGATGTATCCACGAATAGTATGAGGATCGTAGCCTTCGTACTGCAAGCTGTAGCCTACAAAAACACATTCTTTGGAACGAGATGCCAATTTGTTAGCGGTATAAGCCTCTAGATATGGATAACACATACACCCAAATGTACAAAGAGAGATAATAGTAGGAAGACGACCATACGACCATAAAGACAAGTATTAAGCTGTAGCCTACAAAAACACATTCCTTGGCCGTCTTGTTAAACTTTTGTTTCTAAAGTTTTCGTTACAAAAGCTTTGTTATGATTATAAGCAACACTAAAGGAAGCGGTTGATTTAAACCGGAATGCAATTGGTTGATAATTGAAGATAGTGCTTCACTCACAAAGGCAATCCACTTGTATTCGGGTATTTTGGGAGAAGAATGGGATGGATGGTGCTCTCTCCCTTTTAATTCCACTTTTTGTTAATAAAACGATATTGAGGCTGTATCTCCACTCTCATATTGTATTGTAATTGGACACTATACATCCGGTTATGTAGCAGGGAAATACCAATAAAGTTTTTTTCTGAGTTTATATAGAGCAATGAATATATATATATATATATATATATAGACTAGGATTCTGGGATCCACGTTTTGATACGCAATAATTAAAATAAAGAATCACAAGTGTTAAAGTGCAGTGAAGAAGATGATAAACGCACAGTCGGAATTGGCTAGATTTCGATGAGTTTTGTCCACGAGGTTAGGCCTTGCCTCCATTGCCGGATCGTCAAAACCTACGATAAGTTTAAAGAAAATGGATGCGAGAGCTGCCCTCTCTTTGAGATGGCCGCAACCCGCATGTATGGTCAGAATGTTTAGGTCTAACATAAATAGGGGATGAAGGTATATCTTCCACCCATATCGGTGATTTCGCCCAAAAAATTGTGACCATTAAATTGAAATTGGAAATATCAATCGGAATGTCCTTGATTCCAGATGCATAAGTTATTTAATCGGAAATTATGGCGCTATGGATGCCGTTTGGGTTGTAGAGGCGTCTAATCAATGCGCGTCTAAGATGAGGAGCTACCCATAGAAACGACGTCATTGAACCCTTCACACCAAAAAAGTTTGATTTTTTTTTGGGTAAAAGACTGTTTACCACCCTCATGTTTCGTGGTTTTCAACATTTAGTACATCAATGCCTCGTTTGGCAGCTCGTATAAGGGATCGGATAGTATTAACAGTACGGACTCAGTTGTTTGGTGCTTTGCGGGTGAAATAGCCACCGAATAAAATAATCCAGTCCCACCATTTTAATACACTCCACACCCGCTTAGCTATCCTCTCCAATAGGTTGGTATAATTAGTCGGGTTCGCGCTCCCGTATGCTCTTCTCTCCGACCCTCTCTGCTCTTGCCCAACGCGAACTCCACCAAGTTATTGCTGCTCTGTCTCTCCCTCCTTCCCAACTGCCAGCAGAGGCTCTGGCGATGGAGGAGCCCAAGAAGGAAGAAAAGGTAGCTAGGCAGACGAAACCCAGGTTTTCAATTATGGTGTTTTTGGGTTTTCAAAATTTTGCTTCTGGGTTTTCATCTTCTCCATCTTTTTGCTTATGGATTTTCAATTATGGTGCTCGAATTCAAGATTTCTGGTCACGTTCTTCAACTTTTGCATCTGGAGGAAGACTCCGGTGTGTAGCTAAAAAGTTCGACGGCGATAGGGAAGGTGATCAAGATCAAGGCCTCGTACAAGCTCTCCGAGTCGAGCAAGAAGGAGAAATCTGCAGCCAAAACAACTGCCGTTTCGAAAACGAAATCGGAGAAAACCAAAAAGACTTCCCTTGTTGATTATTCTATCAATTTTTTTTCCTTTTTTTTTCATTTTATTAACAGATTTTTTTTAAACTAATAGGGAAATTGTTTTTCATCTGGGGAGGGAGTGATGGAGGAGGAGGGAGTGAGGGGAGGAGATCTGAAATCTGGGGAGATGATCGGCAATCTGGGGAAGGGAGAGAGAAAAGTTCATCAAACAAAAAAAAAAGATTTGATTTTTTTTCCTTCCTTTTTCTTATCCGGTTCAGTACCAAACACACCATAAATAATACGATCATTAGTCCGATACTGCACCAAACGCCCGACTAATTTAGTCAGTACTATCTGGTGGCTATTTATCCTATCCGACAGAAATAGTTAGTACAGTCCGAGCTGCCAAACGAGGCCCAAGTTTTTTTCGTCCCAGAGTCATACCTAAAGTGTAAATTTTGGGACAGTCTCATACATCTGTTAGTCAAACTGTTAGTTCTCCCGTTAAGTGATGACGTGGCGCCCTGATTGGACGCCACGTGTCATTAAAAAAATAAAAAACTTATTTAAATAAAAATAATATTAAAAAATATTTAAATAAATATTTAAATAATAAAATATTTTTTTTCCTACTTCTCTTCTTCTTCTTCTGGGTTCGGTTCTCTCTTTTTTTTTTCTTTTTTTTTTTTTTCTTCTTCCTCCTCCTTCTCCTTCTTCTTCCTTCTCCTTCCTCCTCCTTCTTCTTCTTCCTTCTCCTTCCTCCTCATTCTTCTTCTCCTTCTTCTTCCTTCTTAAGAAGGAAGGAGGAGAAGGAAAAAAACAGAAAAAAAAAAAAAAAAAAAAAAAACCGAACCCAGAAAAGAAGAGGAAGAAGAAGGAAGAAGAAGGAGAAGAAGAAGGAGGAGGAAGGAGAAGGAAGAAGAAGGAGAAGGAAGAAGGAAAAAAAAAAAAAAAAAAAAAAGAAGAAGAGAAACCGAACCCAGAAGAAGAAGAAGGAGGAGAAGAAGGAGGAGGAAAGAGAAGGAAGAAGAAGGAGAAAGAGGAGGAAGAAGAAGAAGAAGAAAAAAAGAAGAAGAGAGAAACCGAACCCAGAAGAAGAAGAAGGAGAAGAAGAAGGAGGAGGAAGGAGAAGGAAGAAGATGGAGGAGGAGGGAAAGAAGGGAAAAAAAAAAAAAAAGAAACCGAACCCAGAAGAAGAAGAAGAAGAAGAAGAAAAGAAGAAGAAGAAGAGAAGAAGAAAAAAAAAAAATTTTATTATTATTTTAATATTTTATTATTTAAATATTTTTTAATATTATTTTTATTTAAATAAATTTTTTATTTTTTTAATGACACGTGGCGTCCAATCAGAGCGCCACGTCATCACTTAACGAAAGAACTAACAGTTTGACTAACAGATGTATGAGACTGTCCCAAAATTTACACTTTAGGTATGACTTTGGGACGAAAAAAACTTGATGTACTAAATGTTGAAAACCACGAAACATGAGGGTGGTAAACAGTCTTTTACCCTTTTTTTTTTGTACTTCAGTCTATTTGCATAAACTGCAAATTGGGACATTTTTTTAATTTTTTGGGGCTTTTAGATCCAGGTCAAAAAACATAGAGAGTGTCACAGCCTATCCTGGAGATGTACGTTAATTATGTTATTGACAGTGTGAAATTACCTAAATATCCTTGGACATTGAGAATTATTATGGGATGTTGTGGTTTAAACTTAAGATTGTGGACCAATTAGTTATATTCCTCTTTTAGTGGATCCAATTAGAACTAAGTGTTCCCTTAGTTGAGATTGGTGTGCATTTTGGGACCATACACACATCCATACCCTTTCTCTCTCTTCTCTCCCGTACTTTCTCTCTCGGTTTCACTCTCTCTCTCCTTGCTATACGTACGGACAAGGGCAAGAACACCCCAAACTTCGCAGATCGAAGGTTTTGAGTGCACCATTGTGTTCCTTGTGGTGCTATGAGTTGATTGATATCCATTTCAGGTAAGGATACTTTTGATACCTCGAGAACCCGAGAAACAAAGTTTCATGCACTGTTCACATGGACATAAAACTACTTGTTTCAGGGAATTTGAAGCTCTCATAGGGAGCTTTAGGAGGTCCTAAGGAAGCTCGGGGTGGTTCATTAGAAGAGTTTGGACGTCGGAGAGCCGAGATCGAAGTTTTTCAAAGTTGACCGGATTATCGAGCTTCCTTAGGTAAATTCTAGTGGATTTCAAGGCTTAAAATGGTATAACGTGATTCTACATGTTGTTAGCTTTCCAATGGTTCAAATTTCATAAGTTTTGGTGAAGAATCGAGTGAGAACAAAGGTTTTGAAGTTTTACCCAGTTTTCCGGCGACCGACGACTCGTCGGAGACAAAGATAGAATATTCTGTCAGTTTGGACGGAATATACTGATGTTGTCAGTTAGTTTGGATAGTTATCGTTAGGATTAAACAGAATATTCCTGGAATATTCCTGATGGCGTTAACTGACGCCATCAGTGTGCCTGGCACATGGCCGCGCGTGGGGAGCGCGTCTGGCCATGCCATTGTCGACGCATGGGGGCACGTGAGGCTTCCAAAAATTTATCTAAAAATTTGGGGATGATCCTGAGGTTGTGTAGGTCACTGTGGTATATTCATATACCAACATTGAGCTTTGTATGAGAAGTTATTAGCTAGTTTTGTGTATGTGCTTTAAAATAACGTTTTTATAGTTAATTCGCATATAGGTGAGACTTATCCCGAGGACGAGCGTATCCAAGGGCAACTCGGGGGCTATGATCCTTCGACATACCAGTGAGTGGGCTCTTGGTTTTCAGTATATATTATATACTTGATATTTTCCCAGAAAAATATGTTTAAATGATTATGCCTTGAATGCCATGCATATGAATGTGGTGTTCTGAATTATATTATGCCAGTGAGTGGGCTTTTGGTTTTGAGTATATTATAATTCGTTTATGAATTGGTGTGTGATACTTTATATGTATAAATGTGGTGTTGTGGAGGCTCAGGTAAGCTCATGTAAGTTATGTTTAGTTATGTGAATCATCGATGATGTGATATGTGATTGAATAATGTTGAGCTCATGATGTGAAAATTATCTTAACACACAAATTTAACCCTCTTTTGACAATTGTAGTACAAGTATAAGTAGGGATCGTTCTGGACCAGGGATTAGGAGGGCTTGCTAATAACCTTTAAACTGACTCAAAAACATAAAATTAAACTTAAAAACACTTAACAAGATTCACAAGACTCAAAGCAAACTTAAAATACTCAAAACAGCTTAAAACAACCAAATAAACTTAAACTTGACACTAGGAATGACTTTGGATGAAAATTGACTTTACTTGAATCAAAACATTTAAAAACACAAACTAAAACAGATTTGAAACACTTTGAAACAAGAAACTAAAAGGGGGGGGGGGTTTGATTGGGATGAAGTTGAAACAAACAAACAAGTATGAAAAACTAGACAGATTGTAAAACAAATTTGAGAAATAAGATGATGGATGGGATAGCTAGAGGCTTTTTCTCCACACATGACATGTATGCAAATAATTCGATTTCTAGTTACTACTTCATTGAATTATGAACGACAATGCTCCAAATTAACCGTGACATCACTAGTTAACTCTCAGATTTTCCTTGTTTTATTGGATTGGATGACATCATTCGACAACCCAAAACATTCTTCTAAAGTTCCCTACATGACATCATAATAGAGATACAATCAAAGATCATTACGTTTAATGAAAATCATAAGCATTGACAAAGCACTTGCAACTATGACATCATGTCACTCATGCTAGGAATTGAACTTAACGCGATCGTTTATAAGCAACCTTCACTACATGTGAATATAAGTTTGTAACGATTATGTGAAACTTCCTTATATTCTAGCAACAGATTTATGCATGCCAATTAAGTGTCGACCCTTAATTAACAAATACAAATAAGTTATCAATCAAATAGTTAAGCCAATTGTATTCACGATTCAAGAGTTAATAACTGGAATTTATCAAATTATATTGCACACATAATCATGGCTTTGAAATCACCCCTAGCCAATAGGGGTTTAGCCACTCATATTTACAACAAAACGAAAGGAAATGAATTTAAACATTAGAAAGAAAAGAAAGAAAACACCTAAACGCTCCAACGATCCAAGTTGGACAGCAAGCACGTCCAAGCACTTTCATTCCCTTCCTTTGCTACGGCACAAGGTGTTGGTGAGTGTTTGAAGGTTTGTTTGTATGGAGGAATGGATGTGAAGATGAATGGATGTGTTTGGATGAATGTTGTGTTGAAATGGAAGTGAATGATCTAACCAAGTATAAACTCAATTTATGTTACACATACTTCCTTTTATAGAGGAAGTGCATGGCAATGGAGGGGAACATGGAGTGGTGTGGCAATTGAGAGCAATGATGCATGAAATATGAAATGATGGAGGGAACAAGGAATGGTGTAGCAATTGAGTGCAATGATTCAATGTAATGATGCATGAATCTGAAATGATGGAGGGAACAAGGAATGGTAACAAGGAATAGTGTAGCAATTGAGTGCAATGATTCAATGTAATGATGCATGAAATCTGAAATGATGGAGGGAACAAGGAATGGTGTAGCACGGCATAGGAATCCAAAGAGAGTGCAATGGTGGTGCACGACAATGATGGAAAGGTGAATGGTGGAGTGACACCCCTTTGTGGCTGAGCTCTTTGTCCTTTTTACATTAATTCTTCTTTCTCTTTAACACATTCCTAGCCTCTTTAGTCTTCAATTTCGTCCATCCACCTTGCTCCATGCATGTGCTATTCATTCCAAGCCCAAAACTGCTCCAAAATGCACCAAAATGGATCTTATTGCTTCATAAGGCCTATGGACCTACAAACATACGAAAATAGCTTAAAATACATAATTAACTAAGAAATAACAACATAAATGCATGAGAACAAGCTAACTTAGTCGCATAAATATGCTCCTATCAGCTCATAAAACTGCACTTAGGGTGATTGTGATTTAGCCATAGATATGGCACATGCCTATTTATTATGTCACCTCCCACACCATATGCTCATATTTGATCTAATTTAAGTGCACAGTCTTGTCGTACAGACTTTATTTATGGTTCCGACTTGTAGGTGACTAGCGATTTATCGCTCAGCTATTATATGAGAGTAGATTTGAGCATGATTGTATTACACCCATTATTGTCGTATAGACCTGTTTGTTTGGTTCCGACTCTTGTGCAGTATGTTGCCGTATAGGTCATTGTAGTGACTCCGGCTAGAGTAACTTTGAGCTATGAATTCAGCCGTACATACTACCTTAGGGGTTTCGGCTCACATGTTATATTCCTATGAAATTAATCTTACCTGAATTGTTTACTCTATTATATCTTGGCATGGCATACATATGAAAATGATTATGTGAAGTATGAATTGAATTGATATGATTTCATATATATATATATATATATATGTGTGTGTGTGTGTGTGTGTACATGCTTATATCTTGATTCTGGGAAAAATTATACATGTTTTACAGCGAGGGGTTATATATGTTGATAAATGAAATGATTTTGTAAAACATTTGTTTTTGCCCACTCAAGTTTTCTGTTTTGCGCCCCTCCAGGTTTTAAGTAAGCTTGCTGTTGGTGGCTTGAGGACGTCGGCAGTTCTGACCTATCTAAATAATAGTAGGACATTCCTGGTACTGTATAACTAGTACTTGTCCTACTGGACTGCACCTAGACTTATTATGCTCTGATTAGGAGTGTTTACTTTTGTAACTAACTCTTATCACTTCCTGTTTAGTAGTGTACTATAGTAATTCGGTTTTTAATTATTCGTATATTTCTTATCTCTATTGCTTCCGCACTGTGCACATGACTACGTCACTCTCACGTGACGGCCAACATGCCTTGATCTCGGTCGGGGTGTGTCAGAGAGTTTTTAGGAGTGAGTCCAGTTAATAAATTATATGTTTTTATTTCTTTTATACTCATTTTATATTTTCTAAAAATATTAAAAATCAATTAAAATCTTTTAATATTATGCATTTTTCAACTCCAAAATATCTAATTAATATCTTATAACAAAATAATAATAATAATATACTAACATAAATCTATCTACAAAACACTATACCCTAACTCAAGTAGCAAATATATGAATGTATATTATACCTATAAGTGAGATATGAAACCTAACTAAAAGGTAGAAAAAACATAATATACCTACAAGTAAGACACATTCATTTGTGACAGATTGACTATGAAAAAGAATTTGTTATATAGGTAGATAAATACAATTAACCTGTGATATAGGTTGATTATAAGAATTAAAATAAAATTTATAAATGGGCTAAAGCACGAGGAAGAACAAGAAATAACAAATAAATAAATAAAAAGAAATAATCAAAGAGATAATTAGGAAGAAATTTGATTTTTACAATAAATTTTTTCATTTAAGAGATAATTATTGATAATAAAATAATTAAATTTAAAGAATTGGACCTATTCTAATAAATTGGACTATTCCTACTATTGGCTCAAAAAATTGGAGTTATATCAAGTTTCCTCTAATTTTTTTACCACATGGCACAAATTTGAACTCTAAATCAACAAATTGTAGGTTTCATGCTTGACATGTCACCACTTAATGACTGATTTAACAGATTTTCTAATGGTTGTATGAAATTGAAATGAAATAGTAACTAAATATATGAGATTGAATTCTCAAATAAAATTGCTAAATTAATCCTACTCTTAAGGAGTTGAAACAAATACATGTTGGGTGATTCGAGCATACCTGTTAATTAATAGACTACTAATGGGTTCACTTGTTAAGTTTCAAATTATACACTTAATTTTTTCATGTTATTTTGTATTGTGTAATTGGGACTTGGATCCTCTCCTGAGCTAATGGAGAGGATCCTCCTGACCACTAATCATGGACCGTTGGATTTCAAATTATACACTTAATATTTTCATGTTATTTTGTATTGTGTAATTGGGACTTGGATCCTCTCCTGAGCTAATGGAGAGGATCCTCCTGACCACTAATCATGGGCCGTTGGATTTTTATCCAACGATTATAATTATTATAACTTTAAAGGGATAATTATTATAACTTTAAAAAGAGCCCCGTTTGTAGCCGTTGGATAAAAATCCAACGGTCCATGATTAGTGGTCAGGAGGATCCTCTCCATTAGCTCAGGAGAGGATCCAAATCCGTGTAATTGTGTCTTGTTAAATATTGGGAGTTGTAGTTAGACCTATTAATATAAGATGGTACATCATTTAGTTTAGAAAGATCATTATCCAAATAATTAGGCGTTTTAGGGTTTTGCTATTTTGGCTTTTGGGTGGACCAAGTAAACACACACAAAAAGTAGCGTATTGTCATACTCTCATCCGCTTTTGTCTTTTATTATCATATCGGGTACTGACACTATTATGACTCCCCACTTCCTCTTGTGTGGGACTGCCGACCACAATTAGGTCAGTTAAGTTTGACGAGCCTTTTCTTTATTTTTGCATCCTTCACGCAAACAAACTAGAACGAAGTTGTAATTTGGAAAAGGCAAAAAAAGGATAACCTTCTTTCCTCTTGGTACAAAAATGGCAATGGCGGAGGCAGAGACATCCAGATCTCCCTCAAAACGCACAAAACAGAGCCAAAAAGACGAACAACATCAGCCCCTCCTGCCTGGTCTGCCGGACCACATAGCTCAAGTATGCCTCTCCCTCGTCCACCCTTTCGTTTTGTTCTCCGTTTGCACCTCATGGCGCCGCCTTATCTACTCCTCCTCCTTCCCTCCTTTTCTCTCTCTCTACGCCCTCTTCTCCTCCTCCTCCTCCACCTCCGCCTCCGCCTCCTCTTCCTCTAATTCCATTCATTTCTACAACTTTGACCCGATCTCGTCCAACTGGCATCCCCTCCCCTCAACCCCTCCCGACCCGCCTCTCCTCCTCTTCCGAAGCCACCCCTCTTTCATCTCCCGCAACCTACCCATCCAATCCGTCTCCGCGTCTGGAAAACTAATCCTCCTCGCCGCCACTACCCACAACTTTTTACCCGCTCTCCCTCGCCCTCTGGTCTTCGACCCAGCTGCCAGAGACTGGGCCTTCGGTCCTCCACTCACCACCCCACGCCGCTGGTGTGCAGTCGGAGCGCTGAGCGGCGTTGTCTACGTGGCGAGTGGGATCGGGTCCCATTTCTCGATCGATGTTGCGCGTTCAGTTGAGAAGTGGGACTTAAGCAAATGGAAAAAGTATCAAGTTAATTCGAATGGTTGGGAAAAAGTGAGCGGGCTTCGAGATGGGAGATTCAGCAGAGATGCGATCGACGCAGTGGGATGGAGAGGAATGCTCTGCATGGTCAATGTTAAGGGAGACACTGCAAAAGAGGGAGCTGTCTACGATGTGGAGAAGGACACGTGGCAAGACATGCCGGAAGGGATGATTGCAGGGTGGAGAGGACCGGTGGCAGCCATGGATGAGGACGTGATGTACGTGGTGGACGAGGCCAAGGGTGCCTTGAGAAGATACGATCCCAACAAGGATGTGTGGGAAGAGGTTTTCGAGTCCGAGAGGCTGAGAGGAGCTGATCAGATCGCTGCCGGAGGCGGAAGAGTTTGCGTTGTTTGTGGTGGTGGGATATTTGTGGTTGACGTGTCGGCGGCGACGCCGAGGCTTTGGGCTGTGGAAACGCCTCCGGGACTAGAGGCGGTGGCGATCCATATCTTGCCCAGAATGAGCCACGCGGATTGATTATTTTATTTATTTATTTTACTTTTTATTTCGTTGTTCTGTTGTGTAACTTTTGTGAGGCTACGAATCTTCTTGGTTGAGGAAAGAAGAGATATGTTCCAATTGAATATTTAATTAATTAATTTATTGTTCTTTAAAAGGTGAAAGTTAGAATTTGTCTACTTTTGAAAACTAGTGGTTGGAATAGAACTGGATACAGTTCGTTGAATCGATATTATTTCTGGCCCTTCCAATTTTGATAATGTCACGTGGGAGATGTTAGCCGGACATGGATCATCTCCGGATTCATTGGTTCTAATCCATCGAGTCACATTATCTAAACTATTGAAATTTAATCTAACGATTAAAATTATTATAACTTTTAAAATGGATCCCTTTTTATAACCGTTGGATTAAATTTCAATGGTTCAAATGATATAACTTGGTGGATTAGGACCAATGGATCTGGATCCATGTCCATGTTAGCCAACTTGTGAGGTGGCTTTTCAAAATAATGGTATTAAAAGAGGGATGATGATCTTCTTTGTGGGGATCCTAGGAATCCTCACATCCTAACCGTTCATCGTACATTGTGCGATCAGTTTTCGTCAGGTATTATTTATGTTTAATTTTAAATAAACAAAATCAAATAATTTATAACCACACGATGTACGATGAATGATTAAGATATAAGGATCTATAGAATTCCCACAATTTGGATCTGGATGGGATCCAAATCCTTAAAAGAGAAGTGTAATGAATTCAATGGATTGTAATGCAAAAGTTTTGAAGAATAATACTTGGCTATTCAAAGATCGAATAATTCAAAATTGTTCATGATCGATTCATAGAATTTTGTGTTTATGGCTAGAATCGGTTATATTATAAATAACTCTTTAAAGATCGGCTCTGCATAATATTAATTAAAATAAAGGTCATTTAGTCATGAAACTATATAAAAACAGATGAACGAAATTAGTAAAAACATTACGAACTGTCCTATGAATATTGTGCTACAATAGATGGACCAAACAACCTTAGTTTTAAGGAAACTTTAACGAAAAGCTCTTGGTATTGTTCATTTTAACAAAAAATCACATTTTTACACTAAAAAGTCAATATTGGCACTATTCACTTTACCCTTTATTTTGTTCTTAATGTTAAAACTCAAAGTTTTTAAGCCATTTTTCATTAGTTTTTCTTAGTTTTAATTCATTTTTGTTGCAAAGATGATATTTACAGAGTAATTCATAATATGAACAGTTTTGATCATAAGCGCAAAGCTCTATGATTGAAACGTAGAGAATTTTAAGTATGAGCTTCTACTCATCCTTAAGTAACCAAGTATTGTTTATTTTTTTAGTATATCCAGAGCTTAGGCCAGTACGTGTCATAACACAAGTGAAAGGACACTGGCTTGTGTTTCAGGCGCATAAAAAAATTTCTCAATACAGTGTCATCATTTTTAGAAGCTGCTTTCTTTGGATGATGACTAGATTCTAGTACTATATTATACTTTGGCAAACTCATAAAACAATTTGATAACATAACATGAACATGCTCGAAAAATTAAGTGTTCGACCTAAGATTTAGTAGGTTGTGCGGACCTTTAAAAAACGTAAGTTTCATCACTGGGGAGTACTCCTTTGTAAACAAATATTCTTCAATACTCGAAAAATGAACGATAAAAGATTGACTCTAAATGATCGTACAATAATTTTATTTTTAAGTCGGACTACTTGATAAGTTTGACTACCGAAGACAAACCCGTAGACAAGACCAAAACTTTTAGACTCAATCAGGTTGTTCACCTAGAACCCATTAGTTGTATCATTGAGTTGTGAGCATGAGACTATCTAATTTCCACCTCGAAAGAACATAAAGTCGCATGTTGGTCTCTGGAGCGAGAGATTTTTCAGTGTGACCGGGACACGGGATAATACACAACATGTCGCTAAACAAATGGTGGGATATGTGTGCTAAAAGGTTAATAACTTAAAAAATAAAATTTCTTACCATTCCTATTAAAACACATAGTGTACCACTTGTGTTCCCGTCACAACTAAAAATTTCTTCCCTGGAGCAATTATTAATACAAGAGAACAAAACAGCATTCCTTTAACAATCCAATCCAACTCCTCCCAATCCTTGACACCTCTAGGAGTCCCCAAATTCTTTTGAAAAAAAATAAAAATATATTAACCTTAACAATGTATTTATAGGAAATTTGGTTAACAAAGTCATCCTATTAATCAGAAAAAGTCAACCTTTATTATTATTATTATTATTTAACACGATAGTATCTACATTAAGGGAGTGTGAGAGAGGGCTAATGTGGTTCAACTTCGCCTTTGACGATAATCGAACTTAAGACCTCTCACTTACAAGTGAAGAGGAATATCATTAGACCGGAGTACAAAGTCAACTTATTAACAAACTAATAAAATCATATAATCCTTAATATAAATCGGAGAACGTTAAGGAGACTCTCTCAAAATGAGATTTTCATGGACTCTTTGCCACCTCCTGTCTTTGGTACAATGTTTTATAATGTTGACATGAGAATTGATGTTAAACTGTAAGATGACAGAGAATTTATAGAGAGTTTCACTTTTGAGAAATTCTCCTAATTAGCATTTTTCATAGAAATCGAGATTTGGACAATGACTTGGTATGAGTATCTTCCGGGAATTAATCTTAACTGCTAACAATATTTTACAACCTCCACGTTTAAGGTGGTTTTCAAATGAGTCATGAAGTTCCAATTTTATCACATTGCACCTGGGGTTTTGAAATTGCATAAATTAAATTTTTTTTTTTTGTCTCTTTGAATGTCTAATCCTCCATTAAATTGACGAGTAATTTTTTTTTTCTTCAATATAGTGCAAATATTACTTACACGTTAGAACACAAAAGGGTACACTTTAATGAATGATCATATAGTCAATCACATCGAATGCACAACAAATTTGTATAATTTCAAAATGTAAGGGTGTAATATGATAAATTTAAACCTCATGGTCTATTTTTTAATTCATCCCAAGCAAGCCCTAATCTTTGTTTTTTTTTTTTTTTTTTTCCAACAAGCCCTAATATTAGCTACATACATAATTAGCTGGCAAGGGATCTATACTCTGCCTATGTTGAAGATGGAGCAACAATGGAAGTCTTTTACTACTCCAATTGATCAAGAAGGGGCCCGTTTGGTAAGCCGGATGGGACATGCTATGAATCATTAAAATGATTCAAGTCCCATATCATTGTTTGATGCATAAATAGCATCATGGACTGATTTTTTATTTCGAAATCAAGTCCAGAATAGCACAAGTTTCATAACTTGTCGATTGACATTAGTTATGAGTCCAAAACACGTTCGCTCACGGTCGCACCTCCTCACAACTTGAAAATGAGGTTCCTGTAGAATGCATGATCTGACAAACCAAATTAACAACAAAAGTAGATCTTCTATTGATCTATACTGTGTTGGGTTTTCAAGTTAAGAACTCTCATGACCCAATTTAAAAGAGCGAATTTGATGACTTATGTGATAATTTAACTTTCTGTAAAAAAAAAAATACCGGATGTACTTCACCCTATCTACTAGAATCCAAATCTTTTATGCAATTTAGACGGCAAAATATCGGCTAGAGGCGGTAGCGATCCATATCTTGCCTTGAATGAGCAACGCGAATTGATTATTTATTTATGTATTTTTAACCTTTTATTTTGTTGTTTTGTTTTTTGGAAAGGGATCGATCATTTTCGGATTCCTTACTCCTAATCCACTAAATCAATGAATCTGTGCTGTTGAATTTTGATTCAACGGCTACAAACAGGGGCTCACGATAAAAAATATGATAACTTCAGCCGTTTGATCAAATTTCAACGATATGAATTTTCTGATTTGATGGATTAGGAGGAAAGGATCCAGAGAGGATTCATTTCCTTGTTTTTTAACATTTGTGAGGCAACGAATCCTTTTGGTGGAGAAAAGGAGAGAGATGTTTTAATTGCTCTTAAACGCTGAAAGCGCGAATTGTCTACTTTTGAAAGAACTAGTGCTTGGAAATTGGCATAACACTGGAAACAATTTTTGGCCCTTCCAATTTTGATAGTGTCACGTGGGAGATGTTCAGATATCAATGCAAGTTATGCAACTATAGCCAGCATTTTGTCAAATCCTAAATAGAATGCCACAAGATAAATTTTGAAGGTAATAAAAGGGATTCATATCTTCTTTGGATCTTTTGAACCGGAGCCTCCAAAATCTCACCATCTGGACCGTTGATTCAGATCTTTTTCATATTCCTGACTACGTTGTAGAAGACGATGAAATCCACGAAGAAGACCAAGAAGACGAAATTCACGATCGCTCGGAAAAAAATTGATCCATAATTTGATAATTCCCAGCCTAGCATGATAAATTCGCAACCCAGCCTTCCAACTTCCGACGGCACAAGGGGCGGAGTCGCCGTCGAATCAAATCGAGGGACAAAGTTTAATTCAATGAGGAATAAGTTCTCCCCCCTCCTTTTTTCCCTTCCCTCCCTCCTCCCCTCTCACAATTTGTTTTACTTCTTTCTCTTTCTACATTTTTTCCCTTTTCTTTCTCCACAAAGATGAAATCTTGATCAGGAAGACATGAAAAGGGACGGAAAAAAGTGGGGAAAGAGAATCCTTGTCCTTCAATGATATCAGATGGCTATCTTGATGTTATTGTAGATTGCGATCTCTATTTTGTTCCTTTTTCTGACAAATACCTTTGCTTCCATGACATCTAACAACTTGCATCTCGTGACTCCACAAAAGAATAATATCAGAGGCATGTAAGTTTATCAAAATTTTTTTATCAAACATTTCAACGGATCCATTCATAGAAATTCGGATCGTGATTCCACAACAGGCGCCTTGCCATTGTCAACGCTAGTCAAGCTTGCACCTATAATTAACACCTTTAGTAACTTTTCCAAGCAAATTTAAGATTTTCTAAGTCGCAGAGAAAAGACTTCAAATTAGTGAAAATGGAGGATACCACGTGATTTGGGAATTCGAATGACCTTGTAGTAACATCTCAGGTCTCCACACGCTGTTGTACAGACAATCACTCGTCGCTGCACGCCGCCGTACGCGACACCCCCACCTGGTCGCTGGTAGATGCGCCACCATTGTCGTCCTTACTGCCGCTGTCGCCAGCAAACACGATAACCAGAACAGGAACAAGGTCAGTTAGAGTTTGACGAGTCCTTTCTTTCTTTACGTATCCTTCACATAAACAAACCAAAACAAAGTTGTAAAGCCAAAGTGAACTTTCTTTGCTATTAGAGCAAAAATAATAATTTTTCAACAAAATTATTCGTCATAAATGTCATTCATCCGGCTTAGCATGGAAATACCGTTGCTAGGTTTTTTCTTTGCTCTTATATAGCAACGATGATTTGGGGCCCACATATTTTTGACACACATTTTTGTAAGGAAAATTTTATTTAAACCCATCTAACCCATTTCTACACTTAACTTACTCTTTGCACCAATTTGATTTTTAACTAAATTATTAATATCTCTTTAAACCCAAATTTAATACTTAATATACCCTCATAAACCCAATTCAATATGTGGATTTATTTTTACACCCATTTGATTTTTAGAAGCTAAATTTGATGTGTTTAGACCTAAGTTCTTTGCATGGTTTTCCACAACACAAAAGCTGACAATTCATTTGTTACTTGCATGAACTTAAAGATGGTTATTAAGAAGTGGATCGAGGAACTTAAAGATCAACCATGGTCCAGAGAGAAAAAAGCAAATGATCAACCTGCTTTTAACTAGGCATTAGACAACAAGCTCGTTAACAAAGTGGATCTCTACCTGCTGCCACATGCAGCATTCCCAATTGGAGGATTATACTTTAAGAACAAGATGTGGGTGCGAGAAACTAAAGGGATGCATGTTATAATTCACAATAATTATATCCTGAGTTTTGAGAAGAAGATAAAACGCTTCTATGATTATGATCTATGGCTGGTATGATCACGCGGATGAGTCTCCTCTTGGGAGAATATGAGATTGAATGACATGATCAATATTTGTTTCCATAGAAGCTCTGTATCGATGCTCGCAGGAAATGCTTCCTTACGAATTTGTGTGACCTTCGAGCCCAGTGGGTTTTCATAACAGACTTGAAAAGGGAAGGGAATGTGGTTTTCGCTTCAGAACCGCAGGAAAAGGAGCATAGAGTTTGACTTCTCTTAGTTGTTTGCCAATTCAACCAGTTACTGGGTATTTTCACACGGGACATTTTTCATGGTTGGATGCTTTCGTTGTTGTTTTAGCGGAAGGTAGGATGCTTTCGTTGTATTTGTTGAAAAAAAAATTACAGTAAATAACTTCTACTCTCTAAAAAATTGAAATCAAACGAACAAAAAATTCATAAATTGAGTCATACCTTGATTGGAGGATTCAAAACTTCAAAATCACAATCCATCAATAAAAAAAACTTATTTTTCTCTATGAGAGCTGTCACAGCCCGTCCCGGAATTTCATATCCGTGGGTATGAAATGACAGATTTGCCTTAACGATTGCTAAGGTACGTGTGACATGTTATTTGGAATAAAACCTACATGCCTCAGTTTTGGAAATTTAGTGGATTAAAATGGTATGCATTTTTGTGTGGTTAGGGATTTAAGAAATTTTGATTTGTTTTGGGTTGACCACACACACGCACGGGACAAGCCCTCTCCCTTACCCCATGCCCTCTCTCTCTTCCCCCTCAGTTTCATTCTCTCTCTTCCTCTCAAAACCGTACGGACAAGGTACCAAACCCTCAAATCTTCACGGATCGACGCCAAAAAGGTGAGTTTCTTCATCCTTGCAACCTCCTTAGTTGAATGGTACCATTTTAGAACTGGAAACCTTCGAAATCACGTCGAACTCGTAACCCATTTTGAAATCACTGTTCATGCACACGTGAAATGTTGATTTTCAGGTAATTCTAAGCTTACAGGGAGCTTAGTGAGGTCCCAAGGAAGCTCGGAGTACTTAGTTTGAAGGTTTTGGATGTCGGGATCGTAGGGTTCGAAGTTGGCCGGTTTTCTTGGATTTTCTCCTGTGAGATTTCGTGTGTTTTTTAGCCTTAAAGTAGTGCATCGTGATTCTACATGTTTAGGGCTTCATTTTGGTATAAATTTTGTAAGAAATGGTTGAGAAATGACGGAGAACAAGGAGATTGAAAAATCTCCAGTTTTCCGGCGCAGGCAAAACTAGTCCGTCGACTGGAGGAAGAAGATGACGCGCGTGGGGGCGTATGCAACATTGAATTTTTTTTCTAAAAATACCTCGACGTCCGTGACGTCGAGTAGGTCACTGTGGTATATTCATATACCCAAATTGAGCATCGTATGAGAATTTATTACGTATTGTCGGTTATGTGCTTTAAATAACATTTTTATAGTTGTTTCGCATATAGGTGATACCTATCCCGAGTCAAGGGCGTCACGGGGGTTACGACTCTTCGACTTACCAGTGAGTGGGCAATATTTTATGTATTTACCTATATACTATTGATTTTTTTCCCAGAAATTGAATTTAAATGAAAGTATGTTTTAAAATGCCATGCATGCATATTATGAAATATCTGAGTTAGTAATTGATGCATATATATATGTGAAATGGTGCTGTGGAGGCACATGTGAGTATCAGGTGAGTTTTATGTTATTCATGTGAATTATTGATGATGTGAATTGTGTTGAGAGCTCATAACCTGCACCCCTGGTGTTAGTGCTTATATTACTCACCCGCACCACACGCTCACCTTGGATCCAAGTAGGTGCATGTCGTACAGACCATTAGAGGTGGTTCCGACTTGTAGGTGATTTTAGATTATTATACAGCTGTTGATGAGAGAAGCACTAGAGCGTATTCTTACACCTTTCTTATCGTACAGACTACTTCAGGTAGTTCCGATTTATGTGCAGAGTAGCGCCGTACAGGTCACTGTGGTGACTCCGGTTGGTTGGATATTGAGCTATAGAATTAACCGTACATGACCAACTGCAGGGTCTTCGGTTGATTCCTTATTTCACCTGTTATAATGTTGCATCCTTATTCTGTTATTGACGCTTATAACATGGCATACTTTCTGGTTTTTGATAAAGATTGGTGATT
Organism: Malus domestica; assembly: GCF_042453785.1. Taxonomy (NCBI): domain Eukaryota; kingdom Viridiplantae; phylum Streptophyta; class Magnoliopsida; order Rosales; family Rosaceae; genus Malus; species Malus domestica. Next base: position 2,066,029 of record NC_091666.1, read on the forward strand.
TGAGATATTTGAAGAATTATATGCATATTATGTTATTTTCTGGGAAAGTATACATGTTTTACAGCGAGGGGTTAGAAATGTTATTAAATGAAATGTTTTTGAAAAGCTTTGTTTTACTGACCCACTCAATTTTGTTTTGCGCCCCTCCAGGTTCTAGTTAGTAGCTTTGGTGGCCCACGAGGATTTCCGCGGCATACTGACAGACTACATAAATGTAGGACTCACATTCGGGTGTTGTAATTTAGTTATGGTCCTACTTGACTGTACCTAGTACTTATGCTCTGAATTTTCGTGTTTCACACTTAAACTCACTCTAGCATGTTAGTTGGATATTATTGCTAGTAGTTGGTTTTTATTCCTTCGTATTTCCTTTATCTTTTGCTTCCGCATCGCACTTTTGGTTACGTCACGCCCACGTGACGGCCAACACGCCTTGATTCTAGGATCGGGGTGTGTCAAGAGCTATTAGGGTTTTAGCCATAATAAATGTAGGATAAACAAAGAGTGATCGTAGGGTTTAATTATAGTTTTTGAGTTTATTGATAAATTTGAGTTTTATTATTAATTTCATTTTGTACTTAATAGTAATTATACAATAGGTAAGATAGACAATTAACATTTAAAATTTAAGTTGGGTATAAAAAAAGGTTAAATGAGTTTAAATAAAATTTCCATTTTTGTAAAGCTCATTCCGTAATATTTTTCAATGACCCAACTATTTATTTTTTAAGTCTTACTTCAAAGAACATATCTACTAAAATAACCCAAATTCCGACGGTTGAATTAAATTTAATATTTCTTAGTAAACCATATTTGTCAATTTTTTTTTCACTACAAATAAATATCTTAATTATTTTAGATTTGTCTACCTTTTTGCAGAGGCGGAGGCACTATAAGCCTAGTATGCCTACCCTCACTCTTTCATCCTTTATAAAGAATTTAGTATTATATTATTCCTTTTTTTTTGGTAAATTCAATATTATATTGTTTTTAGTTTACACAAAATTCTTAATTTTATTCACTAATAACTAAAACATGAGGTTTCTTTTTCTTTTCAATTCCAGCATCACTCATCTTAAAACTATTTTTAACATCTTATTTTATAAACAAATCAGTAACTCTTAAAATTAAAATCTAAAGTTTGATTTAGTTTTATCAAAAGATATTCTTTAATGTTATATTAAAGTTTATAAATCTCTCTGATCTACTTTTTACTAAATTTATAACATATCATATATATATATATTTTTTTTTTCTCTGTCTATTTTTTTATATTTTTTTGTTCGAAAATTCCAAATCCATTATATTTGGTTATAATCATTGTATATATTTTATTTTTTTCCATCACATTAACTTATTTATGTTACGAATGATATAAAACATTTTTTTGGGGGGTTCCCCTTGATCGGGTCTTCCGCTGCCTCTTCTGACCTTCTTGTCTTGCTTGCTTTAATGCAATTTTCTTTTCTCCGGAGCAAGTAATGTGCAATTGCATATGAGCAAAATTTATTTTAGTTGACTACGAGTACAACTCTATTTACTTAAAATTCGGTTCATGCTAACTTCGTGTACACTTCAAATATTGCGTGCGATGGTTGTGATGAGTGATGAAAGTTAGGGAGGGAGGAAGAAAAGAAGATGGGTGGTGAATTCATGTTAGCTTCTTGTTGGTATGTAAAATGAGAAAAGCTCGACTCCTTAAGGTTGAGGAGGAGTTCCTCATCAAAGTACTTCGTGATCTATTTACAAAACTTTATTTTTACGAGCGTATTATTCATATAATAAATCATTCAACAAGAAATCAAATAAAATTAAGATTGCCTAGTCAATCAATGGAAGCAAATGAATATATACTGTTTTCAATGCTTTTACCTAATCAATCCATCTGTTTTTATACAGTTTGAGTTTGATGACTAAATGATCTTAGTTTTAATTTATTTATTGTAGTGTGATCTTTACAGAGTAATTTATAATATAAATGGTTCCGATCATAAATATGAAGTTCTAGGAATAACTCAAGAAGAATCTTGAGGAGGATTTCCTTCTCAATTCATGAGGGACCAAGTCTTTCTCATGTAAAATTTCTAAATCAGCCCTACTCTTAACAGGTTGAAACAAATAGGTATAGAATAGATACCTGTTGGGCGATTCGAGTGTACGTGTGAATTAACAGGCTATTAACGTGTTCACCTGTTACCTGTTAAATTTCAACCTAAACATTTAATCATTTCTTGTAATTTTGTATTGTGTTATCGTATCGTGTATAATTTTGCCGGACCTAGTGGGATCCATTAATATAAGATGGTACCTATTGTGCCTTGTAGGCTTTTGCTATTTTCGGTGGACCAAGCAAACACACAAAAAGTAGCGCATTGTCATATTCTCACCCACTGTTGTCTTTTATTATTATCACGTTACCGGTGCTGACATTATTTTGACTGCCCACTTTCTCCTGTGTCTGTCTGCCAAACCAGAGCTAGAACGAGGTTGGTAGGGGTGAGCACGGTTTGGTTTGGTGCGATTTTGAGTGAAATTGTAATTTTTTGCGTTGTGGTTCAGTGCGGTTTTGAAACCAAAACCGAAATGAAACTAAACCGTTTAGTTTGGTTCGATGTGATTTCAAACAGTTTCGGTTTGGTTTCTGAGAAAATATATACAATTTAAATTATACTTATTCACACAAAACATGGTCTCATTTTCCACACAATACATTAATTAACCAACCCACATGATAATTTTTTTCTTTACTCTAACTAGCTAATTGCACAAATGATAGACTCTATGAGCAGGAAAAAATACCCAAATGGAGTGTTGCGGCTTATTACTTGATTAGAGATTCGGTCTTTGTATCATTCTTACTGTGACTACTCTTATTTGATGCTCATTGTTTCTTTTTGAGTTTTCATTTGCATTTCTGATCAGTCTATTATATAGGCTGTCATTTAGAACTTGTAAATTAGGGTTCTGAGGTGCTTTTACTGGTAATAAAATTTTCATCTTTTCTTGTAAAGAAACATTGAGATGCCAAGCTTGATGAGGGATATAATTTGGAAAAAATAATCATTATTATGACATGTACATACTAAATGTACGGACTCTAACAAATAACTAATTAAAACATGACATCTAATTTAAGGTGCGGTTTCGGTTTCGGTGCGTTTTTCAGTTAAAACTAAAACCAAACCGTTTCTTACAATGCAATTTAGTTTCAAAAAATGCAAAACCGAACCGTTCGGTAGGGTTCGATTTTGTGGATGCAAATTTCTTCCTCCTTGATCTTGGACAATTTTGCACCTACAAAACAATTAACACCTTAGGTTAAGGCCAAGAGCCTCACGCGCCCACGATGAATGGGGGGGGGGCTTTGGCCGACGATGCCAAAGTTAGAATTTAGAGAGAAAGAGTGTTTAGAGAATTTTGGGATTTTTGCCAAAGTGTTGGAAATTAGGTTTTTGGTGAGAATGACAGCCTATTTATAGGGATACGGTTCTTGATTTAGGTTAAATTTAGGAGTTATGGGAATAATTGACTAATTAATTTAGCAAATAAAATTATTGCCAAATTAATTAACTAACTAATGTGATAAAATAGGTGAACATGATGAGATCAACTAGGGTGGCCGGCCATTTGGGATTTTTTGGGTAATTGGTTATGTAATGGGGGATTAATTGGCATAATGGGTCATTTAATTGGTGATTTAATGGATTAATTAGGAAATAAATCCATTAACTCACCAATTAATCTAATTTAAATGGAATGTTTGGAATGGTTACCTTGTGGAGTATATGGATGAAATAACTTTTATTTGTTACCTTCTTTGGGCATTTTTGACTTGGTTAACGGATGATTGCCCGCTGCTCGTGCGTAGGAATCCCGGTATGCCTCAAGGATATTTTTATCTTCTTTTATCCAAAAAATCACGTGTCGCTTTGTGAATATTTTTGGCTCCACAAATGCCCCCACACCTGTTGGGCTGCTCGCAGAAAAGGGCAGCAGGTGTAGAGATCATCTTGCTTTAGGAAACGTAGGACTGCTTCCTATTTTGATGTAGATTCTCTCTTTAATAGGAAATTAGGTCCTTCTAGAAAAGGAAAATAAATTTCTCTCAAAGCCTATTTAAGTCCACCTTAAGTGGGTTATTAAATCAACTTTGGAGAGCGATTTATTCTACCCTACAAGAGAGAGATAGCTTAGAGGATATTTGTTCCCCTTCCTCTAGCAATCTTCTACATCTTGCCCGTGCAAAGGACCATCTTTTGTTGCTTTTTTTGTCTTCTTCGTGCCGCACTGAGGTAAGAAAAAATTAATTTTCCTTGTCTTCTTCTTGGATGGTGCCACCGCAGGGCAGCCGTCGGGGTGGTGTGGCACGTCGGCTAGCATGGGCCAGGAGTCGGCTCGGCGTGGGCCGATGAGGTATTGTGGCAGGGACCACTGCTTTAAGCTGCTTGACTTGGCTAGAACCAAGGGCAGCTTGTGAGGCTGGGGCCGCGGATTGTGGCGATGGGGTGCAATACTAGGCGAGTCACATGGCTCATGTCCTTTTAGGCTTTTGGACATGACGCGAGCTAGGCCGGTGATTGAGAGAAATAAAGAGGTTGCGGGCCTCATGAGCTTTTGGAATGTTGGGTTGAAACTCCCCTGCTAGGTACCACGAATGGTGTTGGCTACTTTAACTTTCTTTGTCAGGAGAAACGTGGGTTGCTCCCAAAAGATGAGGTGAATAGGATCAAGGCGGATGCATTGGCTCGTCCATCACTGTTGTGGATCCTGCTGCAAGTGAAGGTGGGAAAATGGATTTTCCCTGCCTGCTCAAGAGATGCCGGCTGAGAAAAAACCAAAGACTTATTTCGCTGCTGGCGCAGGTTCGCCGACTGCCTTCAGGCTTGTGATTGACTTGACTTTTTCCAAGGGGACGAAAAATGAGGCTGCTAGATCTGAGCATGTGGCGCTTGTCATGTCAAGAATGGCTAGTATGATTGCTGATAGGATTGTTCGGCATAAAGGTCCTATTATGCCCCTAGTGCCGAATTTTGTACCAAGACGTCTGTTGGGAGCTAAGTCCGATTCACCTTTGGAGAGGCTTGCTATTATGAAGAGCGATAAGGTGGACTCTGCTGCTAAAGTGGTGCCAAGGCCCATTCCTTATGTTGCTGAGACTGATTCGTCTGTTGGGAATGAGGAGACTGCTCGCGTAGGCAGCTGTGAGAAATCCACTAAGCCTGCTTCTGGGGAAGCTGCTGAGATCTATGTGCTTTTGAAACCAGATCTCTTGAAAACATGGATGTTTGTGCCAAGTTTGTTGATGGCGTCAAAAAGGTTGTTTGCCCAAGCTCGTTTGCGAAGCATACAACCCAATATAGAGGAACTGCTTTGCTTGTTATGATGCTGATATAGCAAGGCTGCTAAGGAGATGGCAAATACTATGGCAGATTCTGAGCTCGTTGCTTTGAAAGGGTCTAATATTTCTGCCCCCACTTTTTTGTAGCTTGAGACCGCTCGCCAAGAGATCGTTGACTTGAAGACTAGGCTTGACGCGATCCAAGTTAAGCATGAAAGTGTAGAGAAGGAGATCAGATGTCACATACCTTAGATTCAAGATCTTAAGCATGTCATTTTTTAGCTTCGTTCTGCTGCAAAGGATGAAGAGTTGATTGCTGCTTATAACCAAGTGATCCACTTCAAGAGAATCATCGATAGGCTTGAACCCCAAGTGTTGGAACTTCAAGGCGTACTGAAGATCAACGAAAGTCTGAAGAAGGAAGTGGATGAGCTACAGAATATCCATGTTGGTCTGCTCGAGGAGGATGAGCAGCTGAAAGGTGAAAAGGCTGGGCTCGGGGTTTCGAGACCTTCTCTATTTCTCCGGAAGACTTGCTTGATTTTACTTTTGAGGCTTCCATTGGTGAAGTAGTTGGAGAAGTTAGTACCCAGGCTGGGGCAACCGGGGGTGAAACGCCGGATGATACCGCTGCTAAAAGCGTCGCGGCTGCTGAAGGTGTGGCGACCGAGTAGTCGTGGGATGTCCAAGCTGCTATACTCTTCTAGGTAGCCTTTAGGATTTTATTTGTTTTTCCTTGTAGCTCTTGTTTTGCTTGAACTCTTTCAGCCTTTGCTAGTTGTTTATAAACATGTTTTCCTTCACTTTTCTTCATCTTCGCTTCTTTTGTTCATACCCTAACCTTTAAACTTGATAGACCAGTGGCAGGCATGCTACTTTTTTATAAGCAGACAAGCTCGCACAGCCTATGCAGCCGTAGGTGTTGTGTAGAACTTTGCAAAGTTGTTAGCCATAGGGTTGGCAGCCGGATGCCTTACTTACAGAAGCAGACAAGTCCGCGTAACCACTAGGCTGTTAACTTGACTTTCTTCAATTCCGTAGATTGCGTAGCAAGTATCACAACACTTTAGGACTTGGTGTAGGTTGTTCCGCGCTTGGCAGAAGTGAAGCTTATCGACTACGTAGCATGTCGGCAGTGGATAAAACTTCGTATATGCATGCTAGCTTGTTTAACCTTTCACAAGAATGTGCGGCTGTATAAGTCTAGTGTGGCTTTACTGCTCGAAGGGCAAGTTGTAGGCAGTCTTCTGGAATCCGTAGGCTACCTTAGTGCAATCGGTAGCAGCTTTAGGGTTTCAGGGCAGCCGTCTGTAGGGCGTACTGCATAATGTGCCCCCTCCGTATCTAGGGCCCGGTTTCCCACGGATTAGGCCAAGAGACCCAAAATCCTTCAGTTAGCTAAGCCTTGAAAAAGACCATTGTGGCTACTTCTAGGAATCCCGGCGCAAGCCATCGTGCATCTAGTTATACTAGGGCAGCCAGGCTCATCCATGTCTGGATATTCGGAGTGTAAAGTTTATCCTCCCATCTTGGAGAGCTAACCCATATGGGTGTCGGGGAATTGGTTTACCCTCTCGCACTGGAGAGCATGGTTGGTCCCTCGAGGGGCGCAATTCCTGCGATGAGTCCCTAAGAAGGGCGCAATCTTCTTTTGAAGTGCATGAGTGATTAGTTGTTGTAAGCATGCAGCCAAGCCAAGTTATGATTACTTCTAAATTCCTCATTGAAAAACGAGTGAAACGAATGAGACTTTAGCTGTAAGGTAGGAACTGCATAACAACTGGATAGTCCTCATCTTGTGAGGTGGTGCCCGTCGAGATTCTTGAGTCTTCGGGTTTTGATGTAGCGGGAGGTCACACATGGTACTTCTTCAGATTGTAGGCCATCCACTACTTTTCGATCTTTTTACCGTTTCATGGTGGCGAGGGTGTAACTACTCTTGCCGCCTACTCTGCTGATCTTGTACAGACTTTCCCAGATGAGAATCGTCTTTTTGGATCCTTTTCTACAGGCAGTGATGAGGGCTTTTCTGCGCCGTCGACATGCAAATGCCAAAAGTCTCCATCGGGTGGAGTAGGCGCGGTTAGAGTGTGCTCGGCTACTTCTGAAGCATCGTTGGGCCGCTCTGTTGCGTCACCTAGGCTCGGCGTGAAGGCGCAGTAGGGAGCTGTGGAGATGGGGCCATGTCATACGCAGCAGGAGATGCTCAACTGCTGGTATTGGGCCACTCTAGAGTTGAATCATTGAGCAAGGGTCGGCTAGGGCCGTGTGGTGCGCAGCAAGAAGTGGTACTTAACAGCCGGTACATGTTGCTCCTATGTAGAATCTTTTAGGGTGACGAGGACAAAACTTGCTTCTGAGTGTGTCCTTCCAGTGTTGCGTTCGTCAGAAAACTTTACATCCGCCGGGGTCTATGCCTTTATCGTCGCGCGTCTGGATTGGGCAGAATAGTACGTCATGAGGATGACTGCATGCGTTTGAAAGTAAAACTTGTGCTTCCGGGTTGCAACAACTATCGCCAAAGTTAGCTTTTGAATTTTTAATAGCATCGAGGAGAGCTTTTGAACTGTAGAATACAGGTAGTCGGGCCCTCATCTCTTCTCGCATGATGGTATAGCTTATTGCTACTTTAGATACCATCAAACATGTGAATAAGTCCTCCGCTGCTTCTATGGAGGTGATGTCGGGTACTTTTTCAAGTCCTTGAATATGCATTGGCGATCCTCATCCCAAAGTGCATGCTTCTCTGCCAAAGTAAAAGAGTCTGCCAGAGTTAGATCTTCTTTCATGATCAATTTTTCGAATAGCGGGTGGTCTGCTGGAAGTCCTTTTTGGAAGGCTGCTCTAGCTATCGAGTCGTTGCATCCGACTATTTTTGCCTTCTCTACTTTGAATCTCCTCACATAGTCGCGAAGCGACTCCTTTGGGTTTTTCTTGACGTCGAACAAATGGTCAGACTTCTTTTTGATCGAGCGATAGGATGAATATTCTTTGGTGAAAACCAAAGAAAGTTCATAGAAATTCCAGATGGATTGTGGCGGCAGGGTGTAGAACCAATCTTGCGCCTCGCCTTGTAGAGTAGTGGTGAATATCTTGCACATGAGATCATCGTTGTTTCGATAAAGGATCATTGCGCTTCGGTAGCGCTTTATGTGTCTCTCCGGGTCTTCATCCCCTTTGAAAGATGTGAAATATGGCATGCTGAACTCGCGTGAAGGCTCTGCCTGCTCGATCTCGTCCGTGAAGGGTGACCTGCTTATGTTGGTCATGATCCGTCGAAGTGCCTCGTCGGTGACCTCGTTGCGTTGGAAATCATGCAATCGCTTAGTCAAGAGTCTCTCTACTTCTTCCTGAATTTGCCTTTGTTGGGGTAGCTGAGCTCTCGACTGCTCCCAGCCATCACTTGCTGGTCTAGGCTGCTATTCCAGGTGTTTAGCTCGTCTATGCCGCGGATGCAGTGCATGTGGTGTGTTCCTAGCAGGCGAGCGACTTCTTCGCAGGCTGCTGGTTGAACTTGAGCTGGATTGAGTGACTACTTCTCTCCGTCCGTCGTGCTACCTACTTTGATGTGAGGTGGATAATGCTCTTTGTGGGCTTAGCTACGAATGGACACTTTGCTCGGAAGGTTGTTCATGTTGACTATCAGAGTATGACCCCAACCGTGAATGTATGCTCATCCGTGGGCCTAGTCGATAGTGCATGCTCCTCCGCGCGCTAAGACGGGAATGTACACTTCCCAAACGTTCAGCTCGTGATTGATCGAGTGGCTGCTTGCTGGGACGCTGCTGGAAAGGTGTCTGCCCTTGTCCTACTTCGGGATACCTCGTCTGGGGCACGTTGGATCCCGATGCGTTGCAAAAGTTGATTCACCAAGGTTGTCTGTTGTGCAAGGGCGCTCGTCAACTTTATGACTTGTCGAGACAAGTGTTGTTCGCCATTTGGATTGGAAGAGCTTGGAAGGAATGCGCCTCATTGGGCAGTGGAAGAGTGGTAGACTCTGGGCGTGAGATTTGAGTTGGGAAATGTCAAATCTGTGAAAAAATGTGGTGAGAATGCCCCCGGCTCGATGGTAGGTCCGGATGGTTGAGATAGTCTTGGGCCGACTTGGGCTGCTTGGAAAGCCACGAGAGCAGGCTAGGCCGTGAGAGTGGGCTGCTTGACTGAAGCTGGCTGGGCCACGGGAACGTGCTGCTCGACTGGAGCTGGCTGGACCACGGGAATGGGCTGCTCATCGGGAGCAGGCTGGGTGACGAGAGCAGGCTGCTTGGCAGGAGCAGGTTGGGCCACGGGAGTGAGCTGCTCGACGGAAGCAGGCTGGGCCACGGGAGTGGGCTGCTCGTCGGGAGCAGGCTAGGTCACGAGAGCAGGCTGCTTGGCAGGAGCAGGCTGGACCACGGAAGTAGGCTGCTCGTTGGGAGCAGGCTGGGTCACGAGAGCAGGCTGCTTAGCAGGAGCAGGCTGGACCACGGGAGTGGGCTGCTCGTTTGGAGCAGGCTGCTTGGCAGGAGCAGGTTGCTTGGCAGGAGTAAGCTGCTCGTCGGGAGCAGGTTGGGTCACGAGAGCAGGCTGCTTGGCAGGAGCAGGCTGGGCTGCGAGAGCAGGTTGCTTGGCGGGAGCAGGCTGGGCCGGAAGAGCAGGTTGCTTGGCGAGAACATGCTGCTTAGTATGTGATGCAAGCAAATGCGAGGCTTGGGCCGGGGCCCGTGCAAACTTGGATGGCACGACTTGGGCCGTGGCCTTGATGCCGTGAGCCTTGGATGGCACGGCTCGAGCCGTGGTGAAGGCACCATGGACCTCGCCACGGATGGCTACCGAGGTAGCCACCGTGGTGGTTCCCATGGTGGAAACTCGTGGTGGTGGTGCTGCTCCACTTATTGTCGCATTTAGCCTCACAGATCTCCGCAATCCCATTTCTTGAACATTAGAATTTTCACTTGTGGAATTTTCTAAATTTCTAGCCATTATATTTTGCTTATACGTTTTATCAAAGAACCTTTGCAAGTAAAAAATTCTAATAATAAGAACGTATGAAAAATATTCAAATGGACTAGAAAATAAAGAAAAAACCTTTTTGTGCGAGAGTCTTCTACGAGTATGGATTTCAACTCTCAATGAAAGCACCAATTTGTGGATGCAAATTTCTTCCTCCTTGATCTTGGACAATTTTGCACCTACAAAACAATTAACACCTTAGGTTAAGGCCAAGAGCCTCACGCGCCCACGATGAATGGGGGGGGGGGCTTTGGCCGAAGAACCTCCGATGCCAAAGTTAGAATTTAGAGAGAAAGAGTGTTTAGAGAATTTTGGGATTTTTGCCAAAGTATTGGAAATTAGGTTTTTGGTGAGAATGAGAGCCTATTTATAGGGATACGGTTCTTGATTTAGGTTAAATTTAGGAGTTATGGGAATAATTGACTAATTAATTTAGCAAATAAAATTATTGCCAAATTAACTAACTAACTAATGTGATAAAATAGGTGAACATGATGAGATCAACTAGGGTGGCCTGCCATTTGGGATTTTTTGGGTAATTGGTTATGTAATGGGGGATTAATTGGCATAATGGGTCATTTAATTGGTGATTTAATGGATTAATTAGGAAATAAATCCATTAACTCACCAATTAATCTAATTTAAATGGAATGTTTGGAATGGTTACCTTGTGGAGTATATGGATGAAATAACTTTTATTTGTTACCTTCTTTGGGCATTTTTGACTTGGTTAACGGATGATTGCCCGCTGCTCGTGCGTAGGAATCCCGGTATGCCTCAAGGATATTTTTGTCTTCTTTTATCAAAAAATTCACGTGTCGCTTTGTGAATATTTTTGGCTCCACAGATTTGGTTCGTGTTTCAATTTCAAGTGTCCACCCTAGAGGTCGGTTGAGTTCGACAACTCCTTTCTTTATTTATGTATCTTCGCTTCTCACACAAACAAACCAAAACAAAGTTCTAAAGGCGAAAAGGATAACTTTCTTTGCTTTCACTACAAGAATAATATATTTTTCGACAAAATTATTCGTCATAATTTTTCCTATGGCAATGTCAGAGGCAAAGACTTCCATATCTCCCTCAGAAAGAAAGAAACTGAGTCAAAACGACGACCAACATCACCCCCTCCTGCCTGGTCTGCCGGACAGCATAGCCCTACTCTCCCTCTCCCTCGTCCATCCTTCTGTTTTGTTCTCCGTTTGCACCTCATGGCGCCGCCTTATCTACTCCTCCTCCTTCCCTCCTTTTCTCTCTCTCTACGCCCTCTTCTCCTCCTCAGCTTCCGCCACCTCTAATTCCATTCATTTCTACAGATTTGACCCGATCTCCTCCGACTGGCATCCCCTCCCCCCAACCCCTCCCGACCCGCCTCTCCGCCTCGTCCTTCGCCACCCCTCTTTCACATCCCGCAACTTCCCCATCCAATCCGTCTCCGCATCCGGCAACCTAATCCTCCTCGCAGCCACCACCCATAACTTTCTCCACGCTCTCCCTCGCCCTCTGGTCTTCGACCCAGTTACCAGAAACTGGACCTTCGGTCCCCCATTCACCACGCCACGCCGCTGGTGTGTGGTCGGAGTGCTAAGTGGAGTGGTCTACATGGCGAGTGGAATCGGGTCCCATTTCTCTATGGATGTTGCGCGTTCAGTAGAGAAGTGGGACTTAAGCAAATGGAAAAAGTATCAAGTTAATTCGAATGGTTGGGAGAAAGTGAGCGGGCTTCGAGATGGGAGATTCAGCAGAGATGCGATCGACGCTGTGGGATGGAGAGGAAAGCTCTGCATGGTCAATGTTAAGGGACACGCTGCAAAAGAGGGAGCTGTCTACGATGCGGAGAAGGACACGTGGCAAGACATGCCGGAAGGGATGATTATTGGGTGGAGAGGACCGGTGGCAGCCATGGACGAGGACGTGATGTACGTGGTGGACGAGGCCAACGGTGCTTTGAGAAAATACGATCCCAACAAGGATGTGTGGGAAGAGATATTCGAGTCCGAGAGGCTGAGAGGAGCTGATCAGATCGCTGCCGGAGGTGGACGAGTTTGCGTTGTTTGTGGTGGTGAGATATTTGTGGTGGACGTGTCGGCGGCGACGCCGAGGCTTTGGGCTGTACAAACGCCTTCGGGGCTAGAGGCGCTGGCGATTCATATCTTGCCGAGAATGAGCAATGCGGATTGATTAATGAAAATTTTATTTCAACCCATGTAACTTTTTTCTACACAAAGTTATTCTCTACATCTATATTATTATTAACTAAACTATTAATATCTCTTTAAATCTAAATTTAATACCTAAATTACCCTCATAATCCCAATTTAATATGTAAATTTATCTTTAGACCAATGTAGAAAACAAAAACTCTAAATTACTGTTCTACCATTAATTCAAAGTGTGCTTTATCTGAATTAGATTCCCATTGTTTATCCCATTGCTGCTTCATAAACAAGACCAATTCAAACTCACGCACTCCTTGCCACAATAATTAAACTCTACTCCAAAACTCAAAATCATTTTATAAATACACACAGTAGTAATAATAATTATATAAGGACAAATTATATAGAACGATTCTTGTCTGGTTTGTAATGTTATTAAGCTAGCCTTCTCATCTTTATGAAGATGTTAATTGTTATTTTTTATTATTCTGGAAAGTGAGTAGAAGCGGGGTTAAGGCTGGCAAGAGCGATTTCTCTAGCGGTTGAGATCTGTCATTGGTTTTAACCTCATTGACATTGTCTTGGTAGGAGAGAGAGAATGAAGAATTTAAGGTTGCGGGGAGTAGGAGACGATAGTTTTATGCTTGTCCAAATTCTTAAATCCAAATTTTTTATTTCAGATTCCCCAATTCGAAGGAGCATCAGACCCTCAGTTGTCTTTAGAATCAACAGTGGGTTTATTAATAAATTCTAGTTTCGTTATTAATTTCACCTTGTATTTGATCTTAATTATGCAATAGGATAAAAAAGACAATTCACATTTAAAATATAAGTTGGGTGTAGAGAGATGTTATATGAGTTCAAATAAAATTTCCCATTGATTATTTATTAACTTATTTTACAATAAACGTTGTTTTTACCACATATATTTGTACCATTTTCTAATAAAGATGAATACTGGACACATGCGACCCTGATATCCTCCAAATACCCGAGGTAGGCACGTGCTAGCCGACACCCAAAGGTCCATATTAGGATGCATGAGAAATAATAGTTATAAACAATACTTACAAATTTAAATACAATGTTTATGCAATTGAGGAACGTGCTTAGAGCATACAGCTAAACAGAGATACTAGAAAAGAATAATATAAAATTGAAATAAACAAAGGATGGGTCCTACACCGAAAGGACTCGAAGATGCCGACATGGGAGTGCCTTGATGCCAGAATTGTACGCCTCGATTCTAAGTCCTGAGGGGGCGCAAAACAAATATGAGTGGACCAAGTTGATATATATATATAATATTAAAACAATTATTTAATAACGTACTAACTCCCAAAGTTTTATGAAAACATCAATAGCAGGTTTTTCCGAAAACCTTAGCATGCCATAAAACCTTTCATAAAACATATATCGTATATAATGTGCTAACTAGTGGTATCATAATCGACCCGTAGGGCCCTACATCACCCGACCCATAGGCCAAATATATATAAATCTTCATTCGACCTGTAGGCCCCTACATCACCCGACCCGTAGGCTAATATATAAATCTTCATTCGACCCGTAGGCCTCTACATCAACCGAACCGTAGGCCAACATAAGTATCATCGCCCGTAGGCAGAACAGTGACCACTAGATACGCACAAAACCATTGAATCATAATCTTTTCAGCATACATACATATATCTCAAAACATCTTCATAGTATATAGTCATCCATCATATATACTACAAAGAGTGTAAAAACATGTTCATAAATAGTATATAGTTATCCATTATATATACTACAAAGAATATAAATTCGATAAAGTATGGTATTCCAAAATATTCTCAGTAAAGCATGATAATCATAAAGTGTAAATCTAATTTATTCATAAAATGTAACCATTAAATCATGCTTTCCATGTATGCATTTCTACTATTAAAACATGCATGCATTTAGAAGAGGTCTACTCATAGATACTCCGTCGTTGAAGAGCCACCCAAACTAGTGAAGATTAGGGGTGGGCACGGGCCGGGCCGGGCTTAAATTTGGAGGGACCGGACCGGACTCGTTTTAAAATGCAATGGGGCGGGGCGGAGTAAGTATTCAAGTTTCTGAATTAGGAACCGGACCTAACTCGACCCGTTTGAAACGAGTCGATTAGGGACGCGTCCACGGGTCCAACATAAACGCTTCGTTCAAAGTCTCGTCATCCTCTGACGTTGCGAAACCCAGATGCAACAATGACCAGATGGTCAGATGCCTAGGATAGATTGTCGGCCGCGGCGACGACGCTTTCAACATCATCTTTTCCTACACCGATGATGCAAAGCACATCCACCGCGTCATCTTCGTTGATCTAGAGCCCATCGTCTTCTCTGATTTGGAGCCTTGTGCCCTCTTCGTCCGAGTAAAATTTCGATAAAATCAAGGGAAAGACTGAGAGCATGTGGGCATAAATTGAGGGATTTGAAGAAGTTGGGTAGGTTGAATAGTTTCTAGATTTGCAGAGAGAGAGAGAGAAATGAGAGATGGAAGAACTGGTGGGTTTCAGTTTGGAATAGAAGATGGGAGAAGGCTCTGAAAGGTTTTAAAATGACAAAATGAGATTTCCTTGAGGAAATTGCCAAGTTTGTTTGAAATAGGCTCTGGAAGGTTTCATATTATGATAGTGTAGACATCGAAATTTCGGTAAATAAATGTTGACTGATAAATCAAAGTTTCAACGCTCATGTATTACATAAATTTTACACGTAGCGTGTTTCTAAACAAAAAATCAAAATAAGTTGGAAAAGTCATCAAACAGGACACGTGTCAACACCTGGCAGAAACGACTTATTTCATCTGGAATATTATATTCAAAATTAGGCCTTGGAAATTTCTATAAATAGAAGGCTAATTCATTCTTTGAGGGGGAGGAACCAAAATCATTAGGCAAAATTCTTGAAGCTCTGAAGCTCTGAAACTCCGAAGCTCTCAAGCATCCAGGTTCCCAAAGAATCAAGAAAGCTCTCTTCGCTCTTCGTTCATCGTTCATCCTAAGATCAAGCCCAAACGGCCCTTTAGATCAACAATCATCCACCAATTCAAGATCAAGCCCCGACGGCCCTTGAAGAAAGTTTTCTTCGTTCTTCGTTCATCGTTCTTTCAAGATCAAGCCCCGACGGCCCTTGAAGAAAGTGTTCTTCGTTCCTCATTCATCGTTCTTCCAAGATCAAGCCTCGACAGCCCTTGGATCAATCATCCACCAATTCAAGATCAAGCCCCGACGGCCCTTGAAGAAAGTGTTCTTCGTTCCTCGTTCATCGTTCTTCCAAGATCAAGCCCCGACGGCCCTTGGATCAACCATCCACCAATTCAAGATCAAGCCTTAAAGGCCCTTGAAGAACTTCCACCAATTCAAGATCAAGCCCCGACGGCCCTTGAAGAAAGCACCATTGTTCATTATCCGTTCATCCAAGATCAAGCCCCAACGGCCCTTTGGATCAACAACGTCGACAAATCCACACATCCAACCGTTCTTCAAGATTAAGCCCAAAAGCCCTTGAAGATCCGTTCATCACTGTTTTTCAAGATCAAGCCCAAAAGCCCTTGAAGACCCGTTCATCATCGCTATTCAAGATCAAGCCTCAAACGGCCCTTGAAGAAACACTCATCCTCAAGATCAAGCCCCAACGGCTCCTTGAAGATCCGCTCAAATCCACTTTCAAAGATCAAGCCCACGGCCCTTAAAGAACGTTCATCCAAGATCAAGCCTCGACGGCCCTTGGATCAATCACACATCCACAAACCAATACCTTACGGAGATCGAATCAGAGGATCAAAATAGAGGGAGATTGTAACCCAAAATCATCAAATACAAATATTTGTTTGTGCACGTTGTTCTTGTCTCTTTCCTTTCAGGAATTTTCCGTGTTCACAAATTAGCACGCCCAGTGGGACCATCTCTACCTCTCATCTCTTTCTCCGTTCAAGGAATCCAAACACACCTCAAAGTCAATGGCATCAAGCAAGGGACAAGCTGTTCCCGCAACCACTGGGGGAATGATCCTAAGCACTTCTGCCGCAAACGGACAATCCATTGGTGCCACAACCGCTCCTCAACATGCCACTTCAAAGTTAGTGCCGCTAAAAGAGCAAGGGGAGCATCAAAGGTGTGAGTCTATCATCAACCTGACCTCACTGAGGGCACCAAAGCATGCTGCTGAGGCACACAAGATGACATCCCAAAGCAGCCAACGATGTTCTTCGTCAGCATCCTGGATGTCTAAAGGAAAGTCACGTCTATTGGTTGCACAAGTCATGACTATCGACGTTACCTCCATCGAAGAACAACTGGCTCAAATGAATGAAGCGATTGCAAGGCTAACACAGATTGTGGAAGAAAAAGACTTGCAAATCGCTGCACTCGTCAGCCGACTAGAGCCACAGGACGGCGAAAACCCCAAACCAGAAGATGATCCACAAAAAAGATGAGCTGTCGAAGAAGATGAGCCTCCGGTGGAGAAAATCGATGTGAAGCCAGAGCCAGACCAAGCAGCGGCACTCATGGGATCTCTTTCTATCCAGCAGCTGCAGGAGATGATCACCAACACTATCAAGGCACAGTACGAAGGGAGCTCAAATACCTCCGGGTTGTACTTAAAGCCTTATTCAAAGAAGATTGATGCCCTAAAGATGCCGAGTGGATATCAACCACCAAAGTTCATGCAGTTTGATGGAAAAGGAAACCCAAAGCAGCACGTTGCACATTTCGTCAAAACTTGCAACAACGCGGGGACGGAGGGAGACTACCTCGCCAAGCAGTTTGTGCGCTCGCTGAAAGGAAACGCCTTTGAGTGGTACACGGACCTAGAGCCTGAGTCCATCAACAACTGGGAGCAATTGGAAAGAGAATTCCTTAACCGCTTCTACAGCACCCGCCGCACTGTAAGCATGCTGGAGCTCACAAGTACAAAGCAATGGAAAGATGAGCCGGTCATTGACTATATCAACAGATGGCGCACTCTAAGCCTCAACTATAAAGACAAGCTCTCAGAAACCTCTTCAATCGAGATATGCATCCAAGGCATGCAATGGGGTTTGCAATACATCATTCAAGGCATTAAACCACGGACTTTCGAGGAATTGGCCACCCGCGCCCATGACATGGAGTTGAGCATCACCCATCATGGGAAGAAGGAACCGATTGCCGACTACAAGAACGACAAAGTTCTTGAGACAAAGGTGGAGAAGGCTACGTGGAAATCCACCAAGGAAGCAATGACAGTCAACACATCTCCCGTCAAAATCCCTACACGAGACAAGGCGATTCAAGCTGAAGCTTTTCGTGATCAAGAGATGCGTAGACGCACTTTGAAAGAGCTTGAAGAGAAAACTTATCCATTCCCCGACTCTGATGTGGTTGCCATGTTAGAAGACTTGCTGGAAAAGAAGGTGATCGATTTGCCTGAATGCAGACGGCCAGAAGAGATGAATTGCACCGACAGTCCAAGGTACTGTAAATTCCACCGCTTCATCAGTCATCCGACAGAAAAGTGCTTCGTGCTGAAAGATCTCATCATGAAGCTGGCCCAGAAAGGAATCATCGAGCTAGATCTTGACGATGTGGTGAAGTCAAACTATACCATCATCACTTCTGGCTCTTCCTACTCAAAGTTTTTACCTCAACCTCCGGGGGCATCCTCCAAGACGAGCAAAGTTGAAGGATGGACTCAAGTCACTCCTAAGAAATTGCACAAGAAGCATACGTCTCCTCCACAAGTCCGCCAATCAGAAAGGGGGCAAAGCAACTATTGTCAACCTTCAAAGCAACGTGAACGTGTTGAAGATGATGAAATTGCAACACAAAGATCATCCATTGCCATCACAATGCGTGATTTCTTTCCCGAAGACTTCTTCAATCACTCGGTCAAGGCTCCTTGCTATGAAGATTGTGAGGAACGCCTCTCCAAAATTGCTTGACAAAATTCACAAATGCTCCTCGTTCGCACGAGCCTAAACTGCACGAACCAATGCTCCTTGTTCGCACGAGCCTAAACTGCACGAACCAAAGCTCCTTGTTTGCATGAGCCTAAACTGCACGAACCAAGGCTCCTCGCCTGCACTAGCCTAAACTGCATGGCACTAAGCTCCTGGTCTGCACGAGCATAAAAGGCAACACTAACGCTCCTTGCCTGCACGAGCTGAAACTGCAACACGGCACAAAGCTTCTTGTTCGCACGAGCCTAAACTGCACAAACCAACGCTCCTGGTCCGCACGAGCATAAAAGGCGACAACAAACGCTCTTGCCTACACGAGTTGAAACTGCAAACGGCACCAAAAGCTCCTTATATGCAAGAGCCTAAACTGCAAGACACAAGGCTCCTCGCCCGCACGAGCATAAACTGCGTACGGCACAAAAAGAAAATACCAAAAAAAAAAAAAAATATGTATGTATTTGAACTACATTGACTTGATCTCTTCTTTGGAGGGGTACGTAGGCAGCTTGAATATTCAAAATTTCGAGTTCAGTCATATCAAAATAAAAAAATAAATGTTTTATTAAAGAAAGTCAATTTTATTACAAAAAAAAAACAAAAAACAAAAAAACAAAAAACAAAAAAACAAAAAAAAAAACAAAACAAAAGAAAAAGAAATAATAAATATGTATGATTGTCTCGAAGCCCATCCTCACTTGGCCAAGCCCACTTTCTGCCAAACAAGTCCACCAAAGCCTTCTCCAAAGAACAGACCGAGTCGGTCGGCGAGTCCACTGGTAAAGCCGCCACTGACGTGTTAACTCAGACCGATGACAAACGGCACCAACAACGCATTCAAGAGGAGCACGACGAGAAAGGTCAAGGTCACTCACTCACTCGCTAAAAAAATGGCGAGTCGACTCGTTCTCGCATTCACGCTCAGCGCTCTCATTTTCTTCTCCCACTTGGTTTTCTGTAAGGAATCGCACCCGATCGACGACGATGAGGATCTTAGCTTCCTCGAGGGCCCACAGACCACAGCGATGACGCGCCGCACCATCCAGATCCGGACCACTACGACCCACGACAAAGACTTGTCGAACCCATCTGCGGCGCTGCCCTCTTTCAACACCAGGCCCAGGCCCAGTCTCTCCGCCATCTCCACAACACATAAGATCCAGGCCCATTTCTCTCTCAACTCCGCTGCAACCAAAACTAAGAGCTACAAATCGAGAGAGAGAGATAGATAGAAGAGATGGCAGGCCAATTTTAGAAGACTAGCATGTACATAGAGCACAACCCTGCAATAATCGAAAACGTTGACTTTCGCAAGAACGTGGACGACGATGGCCGTCCCAAAAGAACCGGGACATGGATGACTGCTAGTGCACATATCATAACGGCTGTGATAGGGTCTGGGGTGTTGTCTCTGGCATGGGCAATAGCTCAGTTGGGATGGGTTGCAGGGCTTGCTGTTCTCATGGCCTTCTCTTTCATCACCTACTTCATCTCTTCCCCTGCACTTCCAGTGGGGTTGGACCAGATCCATCCAAGCTCCTCTCCTCGGCCTCCTCCTCCTTCCTCCTCAATCGGACAGCCATGCATGGTTTCGACGCGGTCCAACTCAGTTGCTTAGCATTCAGCAATGGCATCCACGCTTCTATTTCCATTCGTCATGCCCTCCAAGACATCTCTAAATCCACCGGTCTTTGTACCGCTCTCTGCTGCCTCACTCCACCAAACCCCGCCTGCTGCACATGGTGTGCACACCCGGAGCAAGTGGACCTCCACGTCAGCCCGCTCCTCCTCTGTGCAAATCTGCGTCTCCAAACTTACGACCTCGTCGTCGTTCTGAACCATGATAGAGCGGCAGCATCCGAGATAGAACATCTTCAACATGGCACTCATCTGCTCTCTCGTCGCAGGCATTGGAAGACATGCTTTGTCTCCGCCACCTCTGACTCTCTCTACTTGCAGCAATGACTTGGCGACTGGATCTCAAGTGAGAACTTTGGTTCTATCCATGGCAAGCTTCTGGACTCCGGCACTGTGGCCTGTGAAAGTGCAGGTGAAGAAATTCCCATAGGTGGTGATGAGAGTGATCATCGTTGGGAGGCTCGTGAACTCGTCGTGAAAACGGAGGGGTTGATCTCGATCTTCGATGAGGTCGATGATGCCGGTGGCGGTCAAGGCTTCTGCACCCATTTTCCTGGCGCCTCTGGCTCTTTGGGAATTGGGACTCTGCTCCCTCTCACCGTCTGCACTACGACGAGGGTTTTTCCCATTCGGGTTTGTTGGGGTTTCATCAACAGCAACCTCTCCATTGCTTTCCTCCTCCGTGCTCCTCCTTCTTCCTCCTCCAAACTCCTATCATGCACCCTATATATATATGTATGTATGTGTGCATATAAAAATTACAATATAAAGAAAAAGGGAAAATAAGAGACATGGTGCACCAGGCACCGAAAGCAAAGAAAAATAAAATAAAATAAAAAAAATGAATGGTGGTGCACCTGGCACCGAAAGCGGAAAAGAAGAAAAAATAAAATAATAATAATAATAATAATAAATAAATAAATAATAATAATAAAAATAATAAATAAAAAAAGAAGAAAGTGGATCCTTGGTGGCTAGCACCATGCAAAAAAAAAGGGAAAAGGTTTTGGAATGGTGGATCAGTCCATGTGAAAAATTAATATGTATGTATGTATGTGTGTGTGCATAATATATGTATGTTTACAGCAAAAAAAAAAAAAAAAAAACAAAACAAATGCATTGAGAGAAATAAAGTCCGTTTTTATTTATTTTTTCTGGAAATTTTACATAAATTTGCATTATACATACTTAAAAAAAAAAATAAAATCAAATTTACAAGAGGGGATCTTCAAGGACGATCAGGTGCCGCCTCACCACTCAGCAGAGCTCCAGAAATGAGAGGCGCCGGAGGTTGACAGTTTGAAGCCACACCACTCGACGGAACTCCAGGAAGAAGAGGAGCCAAAGGTTGATCATTTGGAGCTTCATTACGCGGTACAGCCCCAGAAGACGAAGGCAAATGCTGCTGGAACAAACCCATAAACCTCTGATGATCAAGTAAAATATGACCATCAGATTCCTGCATCTGGTTAATCTTCATCTTCATGTTTGTCGCATAGCTATGTGCGAGCTTATGCAACTGTTTATTCTCCTGCTTGAGCCCTCTAATCTCCTGTTTGAGACTCATCACTTCAGCCGCCAATGATTCAACTTGACGGGTTCGAGCAAATAGGCGTTGAGCCATATTAGACACAGAACCTGCACACTGCACACTGCACACTGAGAGCCAGAGAATCCTTAACAGCCAACTCATCAGACCGTTTGGAAAGTAGTCTGTTATCTCTGGGAATGACAAGGTTTCGGGCCACCACCGCAGCGGTCATATCATTATTCACCACCGAATCCCTAACGGTAAGAAGACCAGTAGGGGATATGAAGGATGGGCGCCATATGTTGTCTGGAGAAGGCGGGACTGCCTCTTCACCAAGATTCAAATCAAAACGACGGTCGGAGGGTCCAGACATTTTCAAAGGTGTTGAAGGAAGAAGAGGTCGGATAAATCAAGATCTTAGAAGTACAAGAAGGGAGTTTCTACAAGCGAAAATTCAAGTGTGCTTTGAAACGAACTGCGTGCCTCTATAAAAATCAGCACTCGATGGGATTTCAGAGATCGAAGAGGCGAGCTCAGAATTCGAAGAGGCCAATTCAAAAATTGAAGAGGTGCTAGCTTTCTCAAAAGTTGGGCTTGCTCGAAAACCACGGGCCAATCTTCCTTTCCAGACTTGTCCGCACTTGTCATATGCAACCTCTGCACTCGACGGGGCTCAGAAATCGAAGAGGGCAATTCAAAAAATCGAAGAGGCAAGCTCAGAAATCGGAGAGGCATCTTGCTTTTCCAGACACGTCAGCACCCGTCACACACAAACTCAGCTTTGCAGAAATCACGGGCAATTTGTCGAAGCGCCGATCCTAGATATCGAAGAGGCACCAGTCTTTTTCAGCCGCGTCAACACCTGTCATATGCACACTCAACTTTACGCAAATCACGGGCAATTTGTCGAAGATTTTCGGTGAAGGAGAAAACACGTGAAGTTTACTGTTTAATCATCCAACGGTTGCCGACAAGAGTGAAAGAACAGTACCGGTTATTAATCCATATAAATGTCCACCTTCACCCTTCATAGCAAGGCAGACATACAAAACCTTTCTTCATCTCCGAGAATGCCTTCCCAACGAAGCCTCTCGGGTCACTCAGTGTTCCTTATTCCTTGGGGTACCTCTGCAAGCCAATGACTCCAAAGCAAAAGTATCTCATATCACCAGGGTAGAAAGCAAGAGTATCTCATATCATGCGTTCTCCCTGTCCTTTCCTTTGTCCTTGTTCCTACCTACAAAGACAAGGATAAAGAAAACAATATGCAGGAACTTCCACTCAAACTCGGGTAAGGAGCCGACTGCTGGGAACCCTTCCTTGCTTGCCTACCTAGCACTGCTCTCGAGTACTCGTCTCCCACTGCTGCTGTACTTCCAAAGAAGCTGCCACATCTGCCTGAAGAACAGATAAGGCAAGTGAAAATGATACCTTGCAGCACGTGGAGACAACGTGCAGAAGAAACAAGCAGAGAAGAATGCAGCATGCACAGTCAACTCAGCAGATAGAGTCTGAGATGAGGAACTCGAGAAGATGCCACATCTGCCTGAGGAACAGATAAAGGAAATGAAAATGATACCTTGAAGCATGTGGAGACAAGTGCAACAAAGCACGTGCTGAGTCATCCGCTACTTCTTCAAAATCAAAAGTATCTCATATCATCAGGGTTGCAATCATTCTGGACGGTGAATTCGTTTTGACCCTCAAATTCTTGGGTCGGCTTACTAGGCGTTGTGAGCTGCACGTGTCGATTCACCACCCTTGAATCAAATCCTTAAAGATCAAGTCACCAACTGGAAGAAGAGCCTATCAATCTTGAAGATCATACCGTTGACCAAACTGCTCAGGTGTGAATTAGAAAGATTGAACAAAGCAATAAGTCGTCACCTTCACCTCGTGCATGCTTGCCATGTGTTCGAGTCAACCTTCAAGAATCAAGCCTCAACGGCCCTTGAAGAAGCTTCCAGCCAAATTCAAGATCAAGCCTCGACGGCCCTTGAGGAAATCACAAGTCCGATTCAAGATCAAGTGTCTACCACCCTTGAATCAAAACCTAGTTCAAGAATAAGCTGTGGAAAATCAACAATTGGAGGAATCCAGAAAATCCTCCAACCCAGTTCAAGATCAAAGCTGTGGAAAGTCAACAAAGCGCAAAAAAACAAATACGTGCTGATTCATCCACTACCAAAGCCAAAGATCATCTACCACATGAAGCTCCTTGTGTCCAATTTCAACCTTCAAGATCAAGCCTCGACGGCCCTTGAAGAAATTTCAAACAAAAGTTCAAGAACAAGCCTCAATGGCCCTTAAAGAAATCTCAAGCCCAATTCAAGATCAAGCCTCAACGGCCCTTGAAGAAGTCTCCAGCCCAATTCAAGATCAAGCATCGACGGCCCTTGGATCGACATCTACAGTAAGAGACTTCAAAACGCATCTCCTACACGCGACAAGCACATGTATACAATGCGTCTTGAAGTGGGGGCATTTGTAGACATCGAAATTTCGGTAAATAAATGTTGACCGATAAATCAAAGTTTCAACGCTCATGTATTACATAAATTTTACACGTAGCGTGTTTCTAAACAAAAAATCAAAATAAGTTGGAAAAGTCATCAAACAGGACACGTGTCAACACCTGGCAGAAACGACTTATTTCATCTGGAATATTATATTCAAAATTAGGCCTTGAAAATTTCTATAAATAGAAGGCTAATTCATTCATTTGAGGGGGAGGAACCAAAATCATTAGGCAAAATTCTTGAAGCTCTGAAGCTCTGAAACTCCGAAGCTCTCAAGCATCCAGGTTCCCAAAGAATCAAGAAAGCTCTCTTCGTTCTTCGTTCATCGTTCATCCTAAGATCAAGCCCAAACGGCCCTTTAGATCAACAATCATCCACCAATTCAAGATCAAGCCCCGACGGCCCTTGAAGAAAGTTTTCTTCGTTCTTCGTTCATCGTTTTTTCAAGATCAAGCCCCGACGGCCCTTGAAGAAAGTGTTCTTCGTTCCTCATTCATCGTTCTTCCAAGATCAAGCCCCGACGGCCCTTGGATCAATCATCCACCAATTCAAGATCAAGCCCCGACGGCCCTTGGATCAACCATCCACCAATTCAAGATCAAGCCCCAAAGGCCCTTGAAGAACTTCCACCAATTCAAGATCAAGCCTCGATGGCCCTTGAAGAAAGCACCATCGTTCATCATCCGTTCATCCAAGATCAAGCCCCAACGGCCCTTTGGATCAACAACGTCGACAAATCCACACATCCAACCGTTCTTCAAGATTAAGCCCAAAAGCCCTTAAGATTCGTTCATCATTGTTTTTCAAGATCAAGCCTAAAAGCCCTTGAAGACCCATTCATCACCGTTATTCAAGATCAAGCCTCAAACGGCCCTTGAAGAAACACTCATCCTCAAGATCAAGCCCCAACGGCTCCTTGAAGATCCGCTCAAATCCACTTTCAAAGATCAAGCCCACGGCCCTTAAAGAACGTTCATCCAAGATCAAGCCTCGACGGCCCTTGGATCAATCACACATCCACAAATCAATACCTTACGGAGATCGAATCAGAGGATCAAAATAGAGAGAGATTGTAACCCAAAATCATCAAATACAAATATTTGTTTGTGAACGTTGTTCTTGTCTCTTTCCTTTCAGGAATTTTCCGTGTTCACAGATAGGAATGGGCCCATCCATTCATCCAAATTTGTGGGTTTCTAACTTTCTAATCCTCCAGCAAAGCCCATCCATTGTATAATAGAAATGGGCTGGTCCCAAGTCCCATAAGTCTCAAGATTTGGAACTGCCCCGCCTCGTTTACTCTCTAAAAAGATTGGACCCACCTCGTACCCACTCTGAGCCGTGATTACCCACTTCAACCTGTGGGTTCTCTACCCGTTTGCCAACCCCTAGTGAAGACGGAAACACCACAATAAATGCACCTAAGCACATACAGGGTATTATTAATAAAACTCTAATAAAATGATTGAATTTGGGAAAAAACGGATGTCGAAAACGGATTCAGGACGTTAAATTACCTTAAGACGGGTCCCGGGTAAATTTCGTAAAAGTCAACAAAAAGTCAACTCTGGATTATTCTTTGAAATATTCCTAGGAATATTCCATTCGGTCAACTGGGCTGGGTCAAAGGCCGGTTAAAGGGCCGGGCTTGGGTTTGGGTTGGGCCTTAAAAAGTTTTGGGTTTGGCTGAGTAGCCCGAGGGCCTTAGGTTTTCACGGCCCAAGGTCTGGGCCCAAAGGGTTTATAATTGGGGTTTGGGCTCGCCATCCCAACCAAAAGGCTTGAAGGATATTAGTTTGGGCCGGCCAAAGGACCAAGTTCCATGGCCTAATGGATCTAGGTTGGGCTGCCGGGTTTTGGCCATTTTCGATAGAGGAGAACGCCGGAGCTTCCCAAGCTCCAGCCGACCTCGTTTCTAATGTCCAACCTATGATCTACCGATTAAATTGAAGAACACCAAGAGTAGTTTAAGAATATACCTTTGGTTTCCCAAGGGGTGGCCGGAGTCGGCTGGATTTTAGTTTGAAATCCACGGGGCTCGCCAGAGACTTCCTGGGTTCTCTGTGCTTCACATAGGAGAAGGGAGAGAGAGAGAGAGAGAAAGAGAGAGAGAGAGAGAAAGAGAGAGAGGCCTGTCATGGTGGTGATGGTGGTGTCACCATTGTTCATTTACAGGTATGGATGTGTGAGTGTGTTTGTGGGTTGGTCATTGGGGAAGAGTGAGAGGAAGAGGTCTGCGCGAGAGAGAAAGCTCGAGGAAGGTGAAAGGAAGAGAGGAAAGTGAGGGAGAGGGATACCATGTGGCATGCAAAGAAGAAGGGAGGGTTGGGGACCCAAAGGAAAGGTGGGCCCCGCCTAGCTCACCAATTAAGGCCAAAAAACAATCGCCATTCAAAATATCTTTCCCACTCCAAGTGAAATTACCAAAAAGCCCCCTCCGTTTCGTAAAATCCGGGATGGGTTATTACAAAACCACATGTGTTTGTGAACTTTACATCTATAAGAGAGATGATACAAATAAGAGTAATGTTGCACTTACTACATATTTGTACCATCATTTGAACCATCTCTCTAATAGAGTTAGGGTCCGCCAACATATGTGAGTCCTGTCTCTATTAGAGATGGTACAAATATGTGGTAAAATTAACATTTTTGTATAAATAATAGTACAAATAGATGCTAAGTTTATCACTCTTTTTTTTTTAACATTTTATTTTGTCGTTTTATTTGTTAGCTTTTGTGAGGCAATGAATCTTTCTGATGGAGGAAAAAGCTGATGCTTACTACTTTATTTATTACTATTGAATGAGTTCAAATTTTAAATTTTTTATCTACTTATTACAAAAATCTTAAAATTTAAATTTCTTTAATTGTGATAATAGAGTGGTCAGGTTATTTTGTGAGAAAAATATCCTCTGAAGGAAAATGAGAGACATATTTCAATTGAATTATATAATTAATTACTGAAAGTTCGAATTTGTCTACTTTTGAAAAAACAAGCGGTTGGACATTGGAATGACAAATACAACCAGATTTTCTCAAAATGAGATTATCTATATACTTTTTGTCATTCACAGTTTAACATTAATATTTGTGTTAATATTATAAATATTGTATAAAAAAAACATGGAGTGGTAGAAATTCCACGAAACATCCCACTTTAAAAAAGTTGCATTAGCATATAGCACTAGATACAATTTTTTTTTCAATCACTTCATGCTTTTAACACAATATTTATATTATTAGCATAGATATTAACGTTAAACTGTGAGTGACAAAAAAATCTCACCTTAACAGATTTGGATGGATTGTAATGCAACAAAGTTGGAGAGATTTTTTAGCGTATCCACAACACAGATTGGTACATTACGTATCAAATTTCTCTTCACTATTAGCATGAAAATTGATGTATTGACTCGTGTTTGAGTCACATGAAGAAATCTCTCAATACAATGCCATTATTTGAAAAAGTTGCTTTCTTTGAATGATGACTGGATTCCAGTACTACATTATACTTTGGCAAAGTCATGACCAATTTGATAATATAACAAGAACATGGAAAATTCTAGTGTTTGAGTAACAACGGAAGCCTTTTATCACTCCAATTGATGAAGAAACGATCCAGAAGCCCGCTTTGTAGGGTGAGTGGGATATGCTATGAATCATTAAAATGGATTCAAGTCCCATGTCATTGTATAATGCTATTAAATAGCATCATGGACTGGATTTTCATTTTGGATTCAAGTTCAAAATAGCACGGGTTTTATAAACTGTCGGTTAACATAAGTTATCAATCCAACACACAACGGCGGAGCCAAGTACAAGGTTGTGTTCTTTAAGCTTAAAAATACTAATTATTCTATTTTATGCTTATTAATGGTCATAGCCTATAATGAAAAGTCTGAATCTTAGAGCTGCTTTTACGGAATGTAAGAGTTAATGAATGTTAAATAAACTCATCATTTTAGCTAATACTAAAATTTTATCGTATTAAATTAAAACTTTCATACCACACACGGTTCTTAAAGAATAAAGAATGTTTATATTATTCATTTTGAAGTTTTGAAGTCTAGAAAGCATACTAAATTTCTTACTTCAAATTATTACTTTTAGAACCAGTTAACAACAAAAGATAGGTCTTCTTTCTATCCAAGTCAAGCACTGAAGAGCACTCACAATTGATCTATATTGTGTTGGGCTTTCAAGTGAAGGAAACTCATGACTTAATTTGGAGGAGTAATGGATGTTGTTAGCAAATTCATGTAGGATTTGGCGACTGAAGTAGAATAATTATCCTATCCTTTAATTTTCAGGTCATCATTTAACAAATGGGATGAGATGCTCAGAAGCGTGAAGAGGCCCCGTTGCGGTGCTGTTGGGCCGATGTCCTTCAGAAAATTATTTTAGTGTGCCAGAAATATAACTTAATTTACCAAATGTCATAATACAATTAGTTAAAAAAAATTATTTAAATTTCTAACCAATTATATTATTACATTTGATGTACCGAATCATGTGTCCGATATATCGAAAAACCTCTCTAAAAGAAGGCCGACAAATCTGTTCATGTGTAAAATAAATGCGGTCCAAGAACAAGAGTATGGGACGTGTGCGGTGTGTTGCAATGTGAGAGCAATAAATAATCATGGTAAATTCAAAAGTGAAAAGGGAGGAAGGGGAGCAATAAGTATGAAGAGGTTTTTCAATGTTTTCGGAATACGGGACGGTACGCATATGTAATTATATAAGTGGAGAAAGTTTTTTTTTGAAGTGTCTTCCCACTTATATAATGACATAAAGCGTATGTGTTTGTATTTTGAGCATACTAAATAATAATTATAGGTTGTATTTGAGAAGACTTAATCGATTTTTAATTTCAATAATCAAACTGAGAAGTCCCAATTTCAAAGAACATTTGTTGATAAAACTATAATAAACTTGATGGAGTTGAAAGCCAGCAAATGCTTGGAATACTCAATTTGACTTCAAACTCCCACATAGGCATATTGTGGAGTGGAGCCATGGACTTTGTTTTGACTTGGCATATCATTTGACTCGATGTTTGCATGGAGAGGAGAATTAGTTTATCATTAATGTGTGATGAAATACCATTAAAAACAGAAACATTGTCATGAACATGTACATATTGGATTGCTATAACAGTTTGACGTTGCAGATTAGTAGGAAGGAGCTAAGTTCTTGATTAGTTTTTAGTTGGGCACTATTATGCTTTATGTATTGTCTACATTCTTCATGGGTATTCTTAAGGAATGTGATTGCACACTTTTTTTTACATTTCTCTTTATTTTTTGTCGTTAAATTAAATAAAGCACACGAAAACGGACATAATTAAACATAAATATGCGAGAAAGTTAAACAAAAGTGTGTGTATCATTTTCCTATTCCTAATACCATGGCTGAAGTAATGATGTTGCAACAACAATGGGAGAGTTTGAAGATATGAAACCAAGGCAAGAGGTTCGGGTGGATGAAGTGCGGCGTCCAATTCAGGTTGAAGCGTCTAGCCCTATCTGTTGAGACAGCGACCGCCTTTTCGCACAATCAAGGTGAACTATGATGGAGCGTGGCGAAAGGCCACTAGGAAAGGTGGTTTTGGATGGGTGTCAAGGGACATTGCAGGCATCTTTAAGGGGGCTGGTGCCTTTGGTAACTTCCCCTGCGAATCAAGTGTAACGGCGGAGGCTGAAGCGGTAAGGGCGGCTCATTTGGTTTGCGTGGAGAAAGGCTTTTTAGAGGTTCAGGTGGAATCAGATTCTAAATGTCCCGTGGGCATGATCAATGGTTCAAAATTCAACATGACGCTTTGCTTGAAGGTTTCTTATTTGACATTTAGTGTTTGCAAATGCAATTGAGGTCAATAGAAATTCTTTTTGCTCCATGTGTTTGTAAAAATGCAACACATTTAGTGACTTCTTTTGTTTCGCGAGGAAGGGAAACTTTAGCCCATGAGTTATTTAGACCAGTTGAATCAGACGCAAACCAGAACCATCCACAAAATGAACCGAAAATATTTTTGCTCACCACCTCAATAATTACCACTGGATGAGTTCAATTTAATCTATCTACTATACAAATCTCGATATTTAAACTCATCTAACAATAATATACAAGGCAGTGAGCAATGAGCATCATTGCCACATTGAGGTGAGCAAAAATACACTCAAATGAACCTGCACTAATGGCAGCCTCATTGATGAAGTCACATCCAGGTCAATAGACCAGAAGAACTAAATCTGACTTCCTCGTCCACAAAGTTAAACAAACATACGCGCATCATAGTTTCAAAGAAAGAAGAAAGGTACAAGAAGGCATCATTATTATTATTATCATATAACAGCATTGTTGAAGGTACCAATCATACAATACACTCGAACGTCTCGGATACAAAACATAAGGAACCAAACATACATAAAATGGTGACACAGAAGCCATGCGATTGTTCTAAGAGCAGCGCCGGCATATACAGATAATATATAAAAGTAAAAACCAATCCCCAACCTGAATGCGACAAGTCCAAACGATCACTAGCTTTCAGAGCTACAGGAGCACTCCCCTGACGAACATAATAGTACCCACAGTAAGTTCGAAAACACAAACTTTTATAAGAACCATCATAACAAAGCACCTGAACATCCTTCACGCAAGACAGCAGCAGCAACCAAACAAACACAAGATGGTGACACACAGGCATATTGCATCTTATTTATCTGTGCGCTCTATATATTTATATAGATATAACAAGACCAATCACCGAACCAACTGTGACAATACCGCAGCAACACTTAGCTTTCAGAGCTGCACGAGCTCTCCCCCGACGATGCACTTTCTAGCTGAAGACGCTTCATCTCCTCATAAGCCCACTCAAGACCAGGGCAGTAATGGAGTGGAGGGTTAAACCTACAATCATACATGTCATCTGGCAAGAATGCTCCATTTTCTACCAGAAATTTCACTGCTTCCCTCCTCCTCTCTTTGGCTGCACTGTGAAGCGGAGTCCCTGTTTCAACAAATAAAGGAAGCAGAACACATCAGAGAATATCTTAACTATTTATATTTCTTCATCTTCTCAACTAAAACATAAAAACTTTAAAATAAATAAAATCAAGAGGAAAAGAAAGGGAGAGTGATGCTGTAAAACGCTACTTACAGCCACAAGCACCCTTAGTTCTGGCATCAATGTTAGCTCCACGCTCAAGTAATTCATCCATAACATCTAAATGGCCACCCTCAGCAGCTAGGTGGAGAGGGGTAACCCCTTTTGATTTGTGACCCCAAGCAGCAGCATTCACATCCATTCCCTCGTCAAGAAGCTGCCTCACCTTCCAAAAGAAAGAAAATACAGAAAAATTTCAAATGATTAGTGACTAATTTTTTTAAGGTAACAAAATAGTTGGGGCACAACATGTGACAAAAAGTACAAGAAAACGCAAAGCTTGTATTTCAAATTAATTTAAAAATAGACAGTTACTTTTTTATCAGGGTGCTAATTTTCATTTCCTTGTAGCCACTTAAAAGTTACCATTGAGTCATATTTTTTGTCAACAAAGTCCCCAAAAGAGACCTGTACTTTCTCTCCTAAGTAATCGTGATTAGAAGGTTTTTTGGAAAAAAACCCAATAACACAAAACAAGTAGCTTTTGTACTCATTATATAAGTAAAAGCCAAAACAATAATAAAAACACTGTAAGAAGATGAAAGGTTGAACAAAGCTTTACAGGGACTATGGAGTAACATTGAATACACAAGTCCCTAACAAGTTATTTGATCAATTTCATGATTTAGAGTAGCAATCTGAAAGTCAATTTACAGTTCCATTAATTTCATAAACTGGACGTCAATTTAAAGTAGCAATCTAGAACTCTAAGACAATTTAAAGTCACAATCTAAAGACAATTATGCAACTTATACTCAAAATTCAAATCCAGAAACTCATTTGAAATACCCTAATGGACCCTTCACAAATAAATTACAAGTACTCAGTCTAAAAACAGAACACGTTCGTGCTCCGGCTATCATAGCACACACATAAATCTTTAATTAGTAGTAACATACAAGTAATGCAGCTAAGGTCCATGTCCAATTAGATTGTGCAAAGAGCATGTAAAAATCCTTGATTGTCACAAATTTTCTGAGACCTACTTTATCATCAAGACAAATAATATAGGACAGAAAAGAATTATGCGACATCGGACTTTATCATCCCTTCCTATTGTATAGAAGATTAGTTTTTGCAGGTTCTGTTCAATAACGCATCAAACTCGGTTCGCAGGGCTAATGAAAGTTTTGAGTTTTAACCAGATTTTACACCATCCAAACCTAATTGATTTCACCGGATGTTATTCTATCTTTATAATCAAGCATTTGGCAACATTCTCAACAACTACAACATAAATAATACAACGAGACCAAGAATTTACCTGTCCAAGATCACCCTTTCGACAACCAATGTGCAGCATGGTCCATCCTCTATCATCCATATCCACACCGGACCTAAACGACCGCCGCCGCAACAAGCTCCGCCTGAGCGTACCCATTACCTCCGCCTCTCGGGGCAAGGTTTCAATTTCTTCCACAACCCAAAAACGCACGATTTGATACCAACAAAGAAAAACCAAGCCCACTTTTACGGGGCTACAACAACAACAACGCTCACCCCAGAATTCAACTCCCAGAACCCAAGATTTACACGAATTGTAGGAACGATCACAGCGGAAAAAAGTAGGAAAAAAAAAAGTACCGGAAGAACAATATTTAGGAAGAAAAGGGCGAGAGAAAGAGAAAGAGAGACTTAGCGAGAATGATTGGCCATGCAGTAGTTTGGAGCCAAAGGATTCAAGCCGGGACCGAGGACGCGAAGATTCTCAATCTCAAAGATGACGACGACGGAGACGACGGAAGCCGATGAGATTATGTTCATAGTTGATGCAACACGACGACGCTTTGTGATGGTTTTGGGGCAAAGAGAGAGGATCCTCTATGGTGTGGGATTCCCAAATGGTTTTGTGGCCAGAGGAGAAGGAATTCCGGTTGGATTGGGAGAGGGCTTGCCGGTGGAGGAGGAAACCTGAAGAAAACCAAACCCTAAAAGGAAAGAGAGGCAAGAGCCAGAGGAGGAAGGAATAGGGTAATTTAGCGAAAAATACTCGATATTTGCAAGTCTAAATAACAAAAAAAACTCTCACACTTTCAAATTTAACAAAAAGTACCCACTTTGTCTTGTACATTTACAAATCTGCCCTTTTTTGACTCGTGGTTTCGTTTTCATTCAGTTCCATTTTTTGCCAAAACCAAAACCAGACCGAAATTTTTGTTAGGTTCAGTTCAATTTCTTTTGTTTTTTTTTGTTTGATTTTTTTTTTTTAGTTCGGTTTCGGTTTTTCTTATTTTATTAATATCGCACACTTAAACAAATGATCTTAGCATTCCTCTTGAGTCTTGACATCAACGTAACAATGACTTTTATCTTGTCTTCATTGTACACTAAGGTAGTCTTGTGTATATGTGTTGACACTAAAAACTACCAAGCCTACGTGGCGTGCAGGCCGAGTAATTAATAAGCTAACTACGTTATTCGGTTGTGTGTCAGGTGTGCCATCTCGACGATCGAGCTCGACCAAGGAGTAAAATGTGTTGATGTTGCGTTAAGTGCGTTGCTGACTTCTTGATCCTGCGATTATGGCCGAGGAAGGAACACATCTCGGCCTTTGGGTTCTAGAGCCTAAAGATAAGGCTACTAGTTATGTGAAGTTCACGAATCGTCGGCGCTGGGTTCGGTCACGGTGGTTATATTCATAAGAGTATAAGCATGCCAAACTAGCACCAGGCTATATGGACACAAGTACTCGAAAGAGATGTATGTCTTGATAGTAAATGTGGTTCGGCTGCAAAATACTGAATTCTGAAACTCACTTGTGAATATCCAATTATAAAACAACTCAGCTTTCGATGTGTCGAGTCTAGTAACCTGTAACACCTCATTTCACTGAGAAGGCTAATGAGATGACTTCTACCAACAAGAACTCGAAATTCCTTGTCAATCGAGATTTGGATAAATAACCAGTCAATCTCGAAGCAGTGCTGTTTATCCAAATTGAAGGTGCTCCTTGATCGGCTGATTCTACGGCTTTAGTGCTGTTTATCCAAATTAAAGATGTCGCCGGTTGCCTTCACAATGATGTTTATCTAAATTGAAGATGTGTTGGCGGAAGAAAAGGGAAGAAGATAAAATCTCAAAGGTTGTTGAGAAGCTTTGCGCAGGGCAATTTGTGTGTTGAATTGGAGAGGTCCCTCATATTTTGCATGCGACTATGTATTTATAGCATCCATACTTTTACTTGGCATGGCCTGATAATTTCATAGAAACCGTCTGAAACTCAAACTCATAAAATGACTGATCCGTGGCATAGGCTAAAGCCTATCTTCAGATGGGTGACTTTTCAAAGATAATAAAAGCCTAATCCAGGCTTATCCCATCATGACCAAAAGCCTAGCCTACCTAGGATTTCTTATCTCATCATAATTCCATCACCCATCCATGTATCTTGATCCCCATTTAATGAATTTCAAATTTATTTAAATTCATTTATGACTACTTGTCATTCTGTCACCATCACCACACACCAAACATCCCAAATCAATTTGAAATGTACCACTTGTTTAGGGATATAATCCACATCCTATCTATCCCGTTTAAGAATATGCCAAGATAATTCATATTAAAAAGATAATTATTATGATAAAAACCATAATATTATCCTTTAACAATAACCAAATTATCTTCACTTTCCTATTTAACGGTTGGGAGCTATACTCACTCAATGACCTTGATTGCACGAACTGATGATGTAATTTTGGGTCCAAACAATACGCCAATCAAATAGGGACTTTTAGTAGAAAGCATCAGAGGAAGTTAAATAGTTTCTACATAATATTATCCTTTAACAATAACAAAATTATCTTCACTTTCCTATCCAATGGTTGGGAGCTATACTCACTCAATGACCTTGATTGCACGGATTGATGATGTAATTTTGGGTCCAAAAAATACGTCAATCAAATAGGAACTTTTAGTAAAAAGCATCAGAGGAAGTTAAATAGTTTCTACAAATTTCAAAGCCACATGGTGGCTTTTTTTTGTTTTTTTTGGTGAGCCATGGTGGCATTGGGTGCACATGAGAACATAAGATTGGAGTTATGAAAGCATAGGATGCCAACTTGTGAATCTGTGATGTCATTTCCTCTGTGCCACTAAACCCTATAAACCATCCCATCTCATGACAAAGAAGGTTATCATGTCCTTGTAAATCTAAAGGTTCAAGGCATGAGAAAACATATTCAATTAATGCTAAAGAGTTAAAAGTTTGGCACTAAGAAGAAGATACCAGCTAGGTTTTCAAGAAGAATGTTAAGATTTGATTTTTGTTTTATTTATTATTATACTAAGATCAAGTTTGTAGGCTTAGGCTTAAATACTAACATAAAAAGGCATTCAGTTCGGTTTGGTTTGGTTTGGTTTTCAAACCTCTAAAATCGAAACCAAACCAATAAAGTTAGGTTCGTTCGGTTTTCCTTTTTTTGATTCGGTTTCTTTTTAATTTTCGATTTTTCGATTTTGGTTCGGTGTTCAGTCCCTTTTTCTTCAATTTTCCATTTTTAGAACTCACCCCTACTCTAATTCTCAATTTTAAACCCTCCAGTCTGGCTCTCCAACAAATAGATAATGAATAGAGTTAGCTAGCTACCTATACAATATATTTGAAAATGCAGAAAAAGGAACAGGTCTAAGCAGTGGGTTATTGATTATGTAACATAATTAATTTGTTTTGTTGACTTTAGACTTTTCAAATGAGGTGGAGACTTTTGTGGAGAAAAAAAATAATATGAAATTTTTTGGAACTGACACGTGAATT
Organism: Malus domestica; assembly: GCF_042453785.1. NCBI lineage: Eukaryota > Viridiplantae > Streptophyta > Magnoliopsida > Rosales > Rosaceae > Malus > Malus domestica. The sequence continues at coordinate 2,102,100 of NC_091666.1, forward strand.
TTTATTTACGAATGACAAAGATTTCTTCATTAGATTCTACGCACAGTTTAGCACTTCTGAAGACTTAAGTTACTGGTGGCTATAATCTCTTGAAGCTTCGTTGCCATGGCAAGGAGAAAGGTCAAAGATATTAAAGATAAGATTAATAATCAAATCCTTATCTTTATACCTTCTTTTTTGAAGATCAACTAATTCCAGGAAGGAATCACAATCAAATCCAATCAATGATTCCACATGATAATTCTAAAATATTATTTATTCAATAATTTCTTCAAAATAATTATTTCCTCCATCCAGTAAATGACACATCTTGGCCAATAAGATGTTGACACATGACATGACAAACCCTGCACATGTGGCCACCCTATGCAACTTTCGAAGAAACTAACTAAGGTATTGGAGATCCATTGGCCCAACCACCACCCTCTACAAACAAACAAACAAACAAACAAACAAAAAAAAAAAAAAAACAAAATCCTTAAGAACGTGGTTTTGGTCCTTGAGAAAAGTGTTTAATTGTTTTGTAGGTTCAAATTTGTGGACTAAAACGACAGATTTTTGCTACTACAAATTGATGCTTTCATTGAAACCCTAATTTAATTCTTGAAGGCTCTCGTAATCCTTTTCTCAAATTTCCCGTCTTCAATTTTCTCACACACTTGTAGTCTTTGGATTTTTTGACAAAGTTTTTTTTTAGTTCCTAGAAAAAAGAGAACATGACTGAAAATTCTGAAACCATAACAAACGGTACATATGGTGTACTTGGAAATGGACCGAAGAATGGATACCCTGACATGGCCCGTGCGGCTCAACACGGCAGCTGGAGAACCCTGCCACCACTAAAGACCACCATGACTGCCACCATAGTAGCCTAGACCAGGCGTTGCTGCCTAACCTGCAGCCATGCAAGCGCATAGTGAGCTTGTGCAGGCCCCATCGAGACAAGGGTAGGATGCCTAGGTGTATGCAGCTGCAACAACAACAAGGGCCCAGCGGGCTTAGCCTTCCCAAGCCTAAAACTAGCAAGCCCATCGCATGATGCCCAACCTAGCAGTCCACGTGGCCTGACCGACGACTCAACACGCGCCCTTATAGCTCTAGCGACCAAGCCGCACCTTTAGATTGGTTAAGTTGAATTGGCTCTAGGTCCTTAAACCAACCAACTTGACCATCAAATTGGCGACCAGACTGATCGTTTTACTATTTTTTTTCTACAATTTAACGCATCCCGGCTTAAATTTCGTGCACGATGTCTATTATACTTCCTTCACTCATGAAGATACATACCAATTAAGCTCTTCCACCTCGAATGGCGATCTATACCATGCCAATAAGTCGCATAATTGACAACCATCATCACATTGCAGGCAACCATGGTGAGTCAACTCTTAGAGTACATCGAGATGCAGCACACTCCTGTCAAGGTGTCCCGAAGCATGACGAGGGCAAATGACGATGTTTCTTTCCAACAACTCCTCGACAAGCAGTCATTTAACAAGCCATGAACTGAGTGTTCAGGTAGTGTACATTCTCGCCTCGACCCTCTGGACAATGTCTTATCCCGTCTTAGGATGTAAAGAAGCGTTCACTCCTGACTTAGAGCATGCGTACATTCATGGTTAGGTCCACATTCCGATGAACATTCAGACCTGGTTTTGCACACAATGTCCACTCTCGACTCGACTTGAAGAGAGTTCTTCCCATTTCATTCCTGAGCATGCATCACAAGGGCAGGAATAAGCACAAGAATGTTCCATCTCAAGTTTGACTGGCAGTTAACGCCAAACGCAACCATAAGTAGTCCGCTTGCCAAACAGGGACGAACGATGTGAACTGCAGCTATGGCATGAACAAGCAGCACAGACCTGTAGACTATCGCTAGAGGCGTACGGAGGCACCACTACCTCTAACATGCACTTAACTAAGAACTGCACGATTTCTCGTGCATTGAGACCACTGATGAGGCGTTCCGCAAGGATGTGACCAACATGAGTAGGTTACCTTTCACATACGAGATTGAGCAGACGGAACCACCTTGCAAGTTCACGCTGCCTCATTTCACTTTCTTCAAAGAAGATGAGGATTTGGAAAGGCACCTCAAACAGTACCGCAACATTATGAATCTCTACGGGAACAACAATGTGTTCGCAAGATTTTCACTATGATCCTACAAAGCGAGGCGCAAGACTGGTTCTACATCATGTCGCCGCAATCAATCCGGAACTTCTACATACTTTCCTTGGTTTATATCAAGGAATATTCGTCGTACCACTCAATCAAGAAAAAGTCTGACCACTTATTCAACATAAAAAAAGAACCATATGAGACTCTTCGTTACTACGTGAAGGGGTTTAAGGCAAAGAAATTGAAGATTGTCAGATGTTATGACACGGTAGTCAATGCAGCATTTAAGAATGGACTCCTAGCCGAGAACCACTTGTTCGGATAGCTGATCATGATTGAACACTTAACCCTGACAAGTTCTTTGTTTTGGCAGAAAAGCACACACTTTGGGATGAAGCCAAACGAGCCCAGAAGGCACTGAGCAACCTTGTGGAAGTTCTTGGAGACATTTTAGAAGAAGACGGATGAGAAACAATCCAATAATAAGAACAAGCCAGAAAACAAGTGCATGGACCATTCTCTAGCGAAAGGAAGCTCAACGCCTACGATGTTTACCAAATTCTTAGTCCCGATATACCAATCGCAATGTTTAGAAAGCAATTTACCTCTGTCGCTTGAATTTGTGAAGCAAGCCAAGCGGATTCGCAAGGAAGAATTCTTTGATTCAGGGTCGTCCTTATGAAAAATGAGGACTAAGGTGAAGATTTAAAAGATACCTTCTTAATTATTATTACATTACATTTGTTAAGGTGGACAATTGCATATGAACCTAAGAAACACACTATCGAGCCTTGCGAGAATGTGAACAATTACATACGAACCCAAGAACACACTGTTAGGCCCTGTGAGGTAGTGAGGGCTTTGAGGTTGAGTTCAAGTTCACATCTATAAGCAAAATATATTCGATGATGCCTCAGGTCTAAGAACCATTTACATACTACAACGCAAAACTTTGTAAAATTCAACATGTGGTAAGCAATCCATACATTTAAGCTTCTTAGGTAATCAGCACTTAGTGAAGTTGTTCGACAGACATGCACCTGTATATCCATCATGTGTCTAAAATGCATAGCACAAGACCATGCTAATCTTAATTCAATATACACCAACCTTTCGGAACAGTCATCACGATAGGTAGCACCCATAACCCAGCCTTCCTTCTTCTTCGGCCTACCCCTCTTTCTCCCTTCCCCATGGCAGAGTTAATGGTGCCTTCTCCCCCATCACCCAAGGACGGAGCCACCATGGGCCTAGGGGGGGCGGATGCCCCCACTGAGATTTTTCTGACGCTGGGATGCTGCTCAAATTGAGCTGGGTTTGCAGCAGCAGAGCCCCCACTGAACTGATCTGGTTCTGCTCTCCGACCTGGTTCTGCAGAAGTTCTGGCTTTGTTGTTTGAGGATGCCCCCATTCACACAAAGTTCTGGCTTCGTCCCTGCCATCACCCACATCTCAAAAAATATACTTGTTAAAATTCATTGTAAAAAATGCTACTTTTCTAACTTTTATTTGACTGAATGGACAAAAATGATGTAGTACAATCTTGGGGGTTAAGTGAGAAAAAAATGAGTTTCATAGGGAAAAGTAAGAGCGAATACGAGTTTCAATGAGCGTTGAAGTAAATAAGCCTAAACTTAAATTTGGTTGTTTCCTTTTTTGGATTTGCGTTGACTGTAAGGAAGGAGGAAAATAAATAAAAAACCGTTTGAATCTACTATGCGTATTACAATTGGTTTTTTTTATTGTTTTAATTTTAATTTTGTTGTTTTTTATTAAAATATATATTTTGAAAATTAATGAATTTGCTAACCACCTTGCATGTTTTTATTTATATTTTTTTTCTCGAATTTTCAATTTAGTTTGGGAGAAGAGCAATTTGAGTACTATGAAATCTTCACTTTTTTTGCCTCATCCTTATATATATATATATAGATGACCACGCCACCAAAACCAATTTGTTAGTCTAAGTTACAACGAAAACTTAAATTCCTTTTTTTTCATATATTTGACTAAACATAACTTACATAAGAGATTTTAACCATATTAAGACTAGTATGACTGAAGAAAATATAACTAAATGTCATGCCGTTTTGGGTATTACAAAAACAAACTATTATTATGCGACCAAAGAGAGTGCTTCTTAGTTCAACTTCTTACCAAAGGGAAATTGAGATCATTGTTTCCAAACATTTCATACATTTACAATTCATTCTTTAATAAATATCCGAGCTTAAATTTGCTCATCACTCTATTTAGGTGGTGAATATTACCACTCCTCCTAAAGTGCGCCACATATTTATGGTTGGGTTATTATACAAAATAGTCCCTGAGATTTGCATGATCAATAGAAATGGTTCCTGAGATTGAAAATCAATAGAAATGGTCCTGAGATTGTCTACCATCCATGATTTTGGTCATTCCGTTAAAAACTCTTTGGGCAATTTTCAAAGCTTTGTAACTCAATCGTTTTTTAATCAAATTCGACCTATATTATATCAAAATGAAGATAGGAAAGTGTACAATAACATTATACCTATTTGGAAGCCCAATGATTGCCGGAGATGGCCGGAAAATAGCCTGAAAGGTGACTGGTCCGCGGGGAAAACTTGTCGGAAACTGGGTAAACTTTAAACGTTCATAACTTCTTCAATACTCAATGAAATCGAGTGACTCAAAAAAGAAAATCATACTTCTTGATGAGATGAAGAGAATGTTACCTTTTTCGAAGGCTAACTCGCCGTGGTTTGATCGGACAACAGCTCGAAAGTGGCTAACCATTTTTGAGTTAGCCAGTTAGCAGTCAAGAAAGATGCCATTCTCTTCGTCTCATCGAGAAGTATGATTTTTGTTTTTGAATCACTCGATTTCGTTGAGTATTGAAGAAGTTATGAACGTTTAAAGTTACCTAGTTTTCGATGAGTTTTCCAGTTTTCCCGCGCACCAGTCACCTTTTAGGCTATTTTTCGGCCACCTTCGATAATCATTGGGCTTTCAAATAGGTATAATCTGGTTCTACACTTTCTTATCTTCATTTTGATATATTATGTGTCGAATTTGGTTAAGAATCGATTGAGTTACGAAGCTTTGAAAATTGTCCAAAGAGTTTTTAACGGAAGGACCAAAATCATGGATGTTGGACAATCTCAGGGACCATTTCTATTGATTTTCAATCTCAGGGACCATCATGCAAATCTCAGGGACCATTTTGTATAATAAGCCTTTATAGTTTAACCATAGTTAACTAGTTTAATTTTCCTTACATAACAAAATAACTTGCCACTTAGTACTATGGTCTAGTGGTACTCATCTTCACTAATAAGTAAGAGGTCTTAGGTTCGATTCACGTCAAAGGCGAATTTAAACCACATTATTGCTAACCCATTGTGAGGCTAAATTCACTCCTTCTCCTTTAATGACGATAATATCGTTAAATCAAAGCAAACCCAAATCCTTCACATGAAATTCTAGTTCTTGCCGAACAAGAAAACCCATAAAGTAATAATAAACGAAAAAACTAACTTTCCAACATCATGTCTCTCAACCTTTATCTCCAACCAACGATTATTTACACACTCATATAAAAGGAAAATCACACATAAGCCTTTGCATCTTATTTATTTACTTCCTCCAGGACAGGCTCCAAAGATTAAAGTCATCCTCTTGGACTCCTTAAACGCCTCCATTTATTTCCTCAGGACAGGTTCCAAGGTCATCCTCTTGAACTCTTTCTCAAACGCCTCCATGCACGAGAAGGGCAAACATATCGGTACTACAACTTATTTACTTCCTCCAGGACAGGCTCCAAAGATTAAAGTCATCCTCTTGGACTCCTTAAACGCCTCCATTTATTTCCTCAGGACAGGTTCCAAGGTCATCCTCTTGAACTCTTTCTCAAACGCCTCCATGCACGAAAAGGGCAAACATATCGGTACTACAACTCCATATTCCTCTTTTAGGCTGTTGTCCTGAACATAGAAGGTAATTAGATTGACAGACTTGGCGATTCCGGCAAATATTGGCTTTCCCCAGCCGAAGTTTACCTCCCCAAAACCAGTACGCGTATTATCAGAAACTATAAGGACATTCCATGCCATTGGAAGTGGAGGTCGTCCTCTTATTACGAAAAGGTCTGCCAATGATTTCATGTACTCTTCACTCATTCTAGATTTCGATTTCTTCACCAACTCCACGGCATATCCCAACGGATTTTCACATAAAAGTCCCACCGTTGAAATGACAGTTGGAATTGCAAATGCATTACCATAGTATCCCAAAGGAAGACATAAAGTGTTGTGCTTCCCACGGGCATTGACCGCGCATGAAAGGCGGACAATCTCTTCTGGATTCAATCTCAGTGAAAGTGTGCGACACTTCCAAACACAAGCTGTTATCAGCTCAAACCGGGAGGAAGTGGAAAGGTGTGCCGGAAGTTGTTCCCTAATTGCTTTTATCTCCTGTGGACCAAAATAGAAAGATCGTTGGACCAACGAGCCCTCGTCTTTGGTTAAAAGAAATGAGCTTTCTGGATTGCTTATGTGCTCATATTCATAATGTGTGCATGTAATTCGTGGTGAATGTCGGGCATCCAAGAGCTCTCGTTCCCACACCGGCGGGACAGAGGGTGAAAGTGTGCCTTGAGCCATCTCTCCAACTGCGTTCAAGAATTGGGCCAACCCCATGGCGTCAAACATTGTGTGGTTTACGCGCGATGCAAATACGAAGCCTCCACACTTCAGGCGAGTCACCTGCATTATTTAGTGCAGCAAATACTTTCTGAATTAATCTTTAGACTTTCCCTTCATTTAAATTGACAGGAGCACCCACATGCTATATCCTAAAATGTTCATCAAAAAATTTTACCAAACAAAACAAACGATGAACATATGACTGTAAAGAAGAAAAAAAAAATTGAATATGTGCTTCACTACACGTTACACTTATACGTGATTATCTACACAAAAAAACTGCGTACACTTGTTTGATAGATAGATTATATATGTTTGCCAACACGTAATGCAAATTAGCATACTTCTATTTGTATGTTCATTTATTTGCTAAAATTTCCTCACAAAGAAGTTGACTGACCTGAACTAAAAAACGAAAAAAGAAAACAACAAAAACTATAAGAGCAATACTAGATAGACTAAATTTGAAAATTAAATGATGTACCACTAATAAAAATAAGCACATTAATCAACACTTAAAGTAATAGTTCAATCATCAACTTTCATGTCATTTAGTTTCCAAAATTTAGTCTTCCTACATTACCCATGCTAAGAAGACTAAATTTGTAAACAAAATTTGCAAACTAAATAATATGTCACAAATAGAAATAAATATGTTTATCAACCGTTAAGTAATAATCCAATCATCAACTTCTATGTCATTTAGTTTATAAATTTAGTCTCCCTAGCATTACCTTTACCCAAACTATAAACCTGATATTTTACGATTACAAACTGAAAGAGGATGCAAAAACTAAAACCAATATAAAACGCAAATAATATATGAGATGGATCTCGAACCTCAACATTTAGCTATTTTCCATCCGAAAAAAAAGGCTTCTACATTTGGCTATTATGCACATATACACACATTTTATCTAAGGAAAACTAATGAAAAGGGTTTGAAAACTTTGAGTTTTAATGATAAGGACAAAATAAAGGGTAAAGTGAATAGTATCAGGTTTGACTTTTTAGTGTAAAAATATGGTTTTTCGTTAAAGTAAACAGTACCGTAGACTTTTCGTTAAAACTCCATTTTATCTATAGATCATTTTAACAGTCTAATGAGTTAAAATATGACACATCATCTACCACTAAATTTAATTAGTTTCATTTTATTTTCTATTGTTTTAACAGAGGTTAACCTAGTTACTTCTACCGTTAGCTTATTCGATTGATTGTCCTCTTGATTCCCAATAATGCAGACCATTACAACAAAAGAAGTGATTTCACACACCTTTTTTAGTTTTGCATACACTCCTCTTTATTTATGGCCATCGTATTGAACAAATTCAATAGAATCAAAGGCTATGAAGCAATTTTCACATACTTTTTTTTTAGCTTCCCTTCTTTATTTATGATCATCGGATTAAACAAATTCAACGAAATCAACACCCATAATTAAACAAGGTGTGTAATAGGGCTAAAAAAGGTGTGTGAAAATCAATTCCCAACAAGAATGGCAACCTCGGTCAAGGAAAGAAAAACATATGGTTGCGAAGTATCACATAGAGTGGTGCTATCTGAAGAAAGTTGGGGTTTCATCATAAAATCAATTGGTAATATGGAGAGTAGCCCAACCTTTTATAAGCCCTTACATGGTTTGATTCCTCATTGATGTGAGACTTTGTCCTCACATTCTCACACGCCACTTCACGTGTGGCGAATTTTCAAGCGTAAGATGTGGACAACACAAACAAGGTGGCGTGGAACACGTGCGGCCATTGAGCTTCAAATGATAAAAATGAATTGAAGATCAAATGATAAAAATTAACAAGGGATGTGTGGGAGGTAAAAATTGGTGTGTGGATAGCACCACCATGCGTGTCACATAAACTGATCCTGTTAAACCTCAAACGAATAAAATCAAATTTTATGGGATATGTGAGACATTTGTTAAAATGTTGAATCTCTTTTATTCTCATACTAAGCTTTTATTGGATATGTTGGATATGGCAACCATGCTTTTGATGGTTTAGGATGAGAGAGAGAGAGAGAGAGAGAGAGAGAGAGAGAGAGAGAGAGAGAGAGAGAGAGAGAGAGAGAGAGAGAGAGAGAGAGTATGAGTGAAACTTTTGAGAGAGAGAAGTTAATGTCAATTAGGAAAAGAATTAAAAGTTAAAAGTATAGTAAAATTATTTAAATTATATATTAACTCACGTTGTTGTTCTTACCTGAACTAACAAGATAGGGCAACCAAGAATGCCATCAGAGCCTGGGACATTAAAAAGGAGTTCATCTAAGAGAGGACAAGGAGGTCGAATGGTGTCTCCGAGTTCCTCAAGCGTGAAATCAGCATCGGCTTCTATGAACAAGACACCTTCTCCATTACAATCTACCATAAGCTTTTTGTTTGGCCCTTCCCTCAGCCTACCAGCTACAGGGTAGTAATACACTAATGCCTTGCTTAGTGCGTCCCTAATCGCCGTAACGGGATCACCCTGATTTTCTTTGTTCCTGTAAGACAATATGAGTGGAAAATGAAACCTAGTGCCTTGCTGGTCGTCTACATCTGACAGCCGCTTAGTTTCGTGAGGAGTTGGCTTTGCCGGCTTTATGAGTTGTGGCTCCGACCGGTTCACCTGAAATGCGAGGGAGCTACACAATTCCGCCATCTCATATGGTCAACCCTTTTAGAGACTACATATACAATAGAGCTGCCTAAGCTTGACTACATATTGTGAGAGTGAGTGGAGTAGCATTTATGTTTTGGACCACCCATTCTCCGCCCGGTCCCCGTACCATAAAATTTATTTAGTCGGCGGGGTTATCGTTATCAAAGTTATCATCATTGTTGTGAATTTGTGATAATTAAGGCATGCGTAGTATTGTGTGGTGAAGAAGCTTTGAGATAAATCAATAATTGAATTTCGACGGAAAAAAAAAAATCAATAATACGATGGTTTCTTTGAGTGTATAATGGTTGGAGTAAGGCACACTAGTGGAAAAAAACAACTTGTGCGACAAAAAACATTTTGTCGCCTAAGTGGTTCTTGCGCGATGAAAACATAGATCGGTCATTCAAAAATGGCATGATACAAAAAAAAAAAAAAAAAAAAAACTGTATGCAATGAAAATATTCGTCACGCATGTGTTCGTCATGCAAGAAAAAGCAAGATTTTTTTTTTGCTGCCAAATGTTTGCGCGACGAATATTTCCACATATTCGTCGTGCAAAGTTTTACTAAAAACGGTCAGATGCCCTTAACTGCTCCCATTTAATGCGCATTTATAACGCATTTTGCGCAACCAAGGGGTTCGTCACGAAAAGTGTTACAGATTTTATATAAACCCTAGTTTTCAAAGGTTTTGTTTCAAGGGCGATGGCCGATTCGGTTCCTGATTCAACGAAAAGTTGTGAGGGAGAAGGCTCTCGCAAAGGGAAAGGTAAAAAAGAAATTTATTGTTTAATTAGTTGGCTTATATTTGATATGGTTGAATTTATTTATTTATTTTTAATAGTCTATTACTTTCAAAATTTTGTGGTAGAAAAAGAAATGAGGAAAACTGTGTTGCAAATAGAGAGGTACCAGCGTAAGCAATTGCCCTCATTTGTAGACAAAAGTAGGGCTGATGCGTACGTTGAACTTAGGTATGATATTGGGCGTTTGGTGCGGAAGTTGATGAAACCGATGAGAAGCAGTGGAAGTATCTGGATGACCTTTTCAAGATGCATTTTTGACAGTGGAAGTTCGATGTGGAGCGGGCTATGGAGCGTGGGGGAGTTCCTGATGCCCTTGCTGATGCTCCAGAGGAGGAGGATTGAAGTTTATTTGTTTTTTTTTTTTTTCAAACGATATATTTTGTTAGATTAGCCACTGACAGGGTTTGAACCCACACTGTCATGTAAGGGTTCAACACATTTCCACCACTATGGCAAAGGGCCACTTGCGCTTTTTTTTTTAATTAGAATTTTTTTTTATGAAATTTGGACGTTATGTTTGACTTTATTTAATAAATTTATGTTATATGGACGACTATTAATATTTACATTAGTTATAATATGTATTTGGGTTAATAAATTAATTTTATTAATTATTTTGGTAATGTTTAATTAGGTTTGAGTTTTTTATTTAGATTAAAATAAAAATTTACATTAGTTAAAAAGAAAACAGAAAAAAATGAAAAAAAAGAAGAAAAATAAGCATGTTGTGCGACCAACAGAGTATTCGTTGCGCAACTTGTTTACATTAATTAATTATAAAGAAAACGAAAAATATATAAAAAAAAATTTAGACTTGTGCGACAAACACTATATTCGTCACGCAAATGCAAAAGTAATCTTTATAATGTGACTTCAGTTGCAAAGGCAGAAACTGTAGAATCCGACTCTGCACCTCCTCCCCCTTCATTTTTCTTCAATTAGGCATCTGTCACTTCCATTTTCTCTCAATTTCTTCATCTAATACTCATTCCATCTTCTTCTCTAGGTTGATCGAGCTATCTTGGTGTGCCTGGTAAGCGTTTTTTTTTTGTTTAGGGTAAAATTATTAATGTCAATTCATATTAACGCCATGAAATTCATTGTTTATAGGGATATTGTGTGTGATTAGCTATTGGTGGAGAACGATTTGGAAGATATTTTCTTCGTTTTATTTAAAAAAAAATATAAAATTAATTAAATTATGTTGTTAGATTTGTACGTGACGTACAAATATGTGTTATGATGTACGGAGTTAATTGTAATTAACTTCGTACCTGTTTTTTTTGTAGTAAAACTTAGTTTCCCATTCGAGGATTAGTTGGATTTCGCGCATGGATGTGAAAGCATGACTACAGTCCAATTAATTCTTGAATTGTCTCATTATTTGAACAGTTTAGGAATGCACAGTTATGGTGCGTAGTTTATGGTTCAAGGATTAGGTTTCGATTGTGGGGATTTTGGTGTCATCTCTATACGTTCTTTGGGTGGCACATAGGTATTTCATATCTACGTTGTCCATCTGAAGAACTGTACAAAGATGCTGCCGAAATTCCTCCACATCAAAATTTAATCTGATGTAGCTGTAAATTACGTGACATTTTGCATTCCCGAATGGGATAGAGCCCTTACTGCAGGCATAAGGTGATAATATCATGATGAAGTTATTGTGATTGTTGTACTATTATTGTGATTGTAGGAATTATGGATAAAACGTGGATATAGAACCTGAATAGATGCGCAAAAAAATACTTGGATGGAATTGAGGATTTTATTGACTTTGCACGTACACACAACCAGGGTGCAACTAGAATCTGGTGTCCTTGCAGGAGGTGTAACAACACATTAAGGGACACAATTGAAAATGTTCGATTTCATTTAGTAAGGAATGGAGTGGTAGAGACCTATAGTACTTGAAACCATTATGGGGAACAATTAGACAATGCTTCGTCTTCAAACGCCACAAAAGTAGGCAATGTTAAACCTAATGTGGATCCTAATGAACAAGTCATGGATATTTTAAATGATACTTTTCCATTTGCATCGACAAACACTAATCAGGAAGGGAAAGATGACGTGCCTACAACAATGGATAATGCATAATTCGAACAATATGAAGAACTATTAAAAAATGCCAACCAAGAGTTATATTCGGGGTGCAAGGGCTTTTCGATTCCCAAGGCCATTGTGGAACTAATGCATGTAAAAATAAAGTATCGTACGTCGAACTAGTGTTTCGATTACTTTTTGGAGCTTTTCAAGAGAATGCTAGCAAAGGATAATTGTTTGCCGAAAGACCATAGAAACGCCCAAAAGGTGTTGAATGGTCTTTAATTGAGTTATGAAAAAAATTCATGCTTGCAAAATCAACTGCATTTTATTCTATAACGAGAATAAAGCATTGGATAAATGCACTGTATGCAATAAGTCGAGGTTCAAAATGATATCTCAGAATAGAATGACTAAGATCCCACAAAAAGTCGTGCATTATCTGCCTTTGAAACCTAGGTTGCACCGATTGTATATGTTGACGCATACTACCATTGACATGAGATGGCATAAGGAAAAATGGGTAGACAGCGATGTGATGAGGCATCCTGCAGATGGGGAGACATGGAAAGAGTTCGATCGAACGTTCCCCGGGTTTGTTATTGATCCCCAAAATGTTAGATTAAGACTTGCCACCGATGGATTCAATCCGTTCGGGGTTCTAAACCAACACCACAACATTTGGCCGATTTTCGTATTTCCATATAATTTGCTGCCTTGGAAATGCATGAAAAAAAAATACATGATGATGACTTTTTGATAGTTGAGGATTCTGGTAGGTCAATCGATGTTTACTTAAGGCCATTGGTTGATGAGGTAAAGGATTTATGGACAAACGGTGTGGACACATACGATTACTTTTCGGGGCTTTTCAAGAGAATGCTACCAAATGATAATTGTTTGCCGAAAGACCATAGAAACGCGCAAAAGGTGTTGATGGTCTCAAATTGAGTTATGAAAAAATTCACGCTTGCAAAATTAATTGTATTTTATTCTATAAAGAGAATAAAGCATTGGATAAATACCCTATATGCAATAAGTCGAGGTTCAAAATGACATATCAGAATAGAATGACTAAGATCCCACAACAAGTCATGCGTTATCTGCCTTTGAAACCTAGGTTGCAGCGATTGTATATGTCAACGCATACTGCCACCGACATGAGATGACATAAGGAAGAACGGGTAGACGACAATGTGATGAGGCATCCTGCAGATGGGGAGGCATGGAAAGAGTTCGATTGAATGTTCCTCAAGTTTGCTGCTGATCCCTGAAATGTTAGATTAAGACTTGCCACTGACGGATTCAATCTGTTCGGGGTTCTAAACCAACACCACAACACTTGGCTGATTTTCGTATTTCCATATAATTTTCCGCCTTGGAAATGCATAAAAAAAGAATACATGATGATGACTTTTTGATGGCTGAGGATCCTGGCAGGTTAATCAATATTTACTTAAAGCCATTGGTTAATGAGCTAAAGGATTTATGGACAAACGATGTGCGCACATACGATAAGTGTACTGGGAAGATGGTCACCTTGCGGATAGCAGTTTTGTGGATTGTGAATGATTTTCCCGTATATGCAATGGTTTCTGGGTGAAGCATTAGGGATTATATGGTATGCCCTGTATGCAAGGATGATGTAACATCTGGTTGGCACGTTGGAAAAGTTTGTTACCTTGGTCATTTGGTTGCCATTGGACCACAAGTGGCGGGAAAAGGATAAAGAGTTCAACGGGAAACAAAACCTCGCATCATACTTAGAAAATGGTTCGGTGATCAGATTTTGAAATGGCTTAACCGTTTAGATTTTGCTCAATTCGAAAAAATAGTGTGTTGATGCACAAAACTGGAGGGGTCTTGGAACAACATAAATCCGACCGTGAATCTGCAAGAAAGTAAAGAACACAAGATGTATCGTGGTTCACCCCAATGTTTGGGCTACGTCCACACTGATGTTGATTGTATTTCTCTCTAACTGTACGTATGGGTTACAAGGGTGAGGGGGAGTCCCCCAGAGAAAGAGAGAGTTTGAGAGAGCTCTCTATTTGTGAGGATGAGAGCCTGAGGAGGTCATTTTATAGAATAAGGGTTCCTCACTTATTACATATTTGCCCCTTCATTTATTACATAATTACACTTGAGTCTCCTGAGTATTTATACGAGGTCTAAATACGGAGGCACTAAGTATGGTACAAACAGTAGTCCTCCAAATTTTCAGTCAAGAGAGTCTTTTGGCTGGAAACTTGAAATTCAGTCCATGTGTGGGCCGAAGTAACTAGATGTTGTCTAAAACTGATACTCGATATGAAGCGGTGCCCAATCTGAAATGATGCTCAACTAGAAGTAGCACATGTTGCGAAGCTGCTCTATTTGTGGCTTATGTTGCCTTGGTTGGCTCGGCTTGTGGCGTTGAAGGTGAGGGAGTCCCTTTTATATAATAAAGGCTCGCTCCTCAATACATAAATAATGGGCTAGAGTTAATGCTCGGTGCGAGACGGTTGCTCAGTAGGCGGCAATGCTCTCTAATGATGGTGAGGAAGTCCCTTTTATAGAATAAGGGCTCACTCCTCAGTACATAAGTGATGGGCTAGAGTTGATGCTCGTGGCGAGCCGGTTGCTCAGCGGGCGGCGATGCTCTCTAATGATGGTGAGGGAGTCCCTTTTATAGAATAAAGGCTCGCTCTTCAATACATAAGTGATGGGCTAGAGTTGATGCTCGCGGTGAGGCGGTTGCTCAGCAAGCGGCGATGCTCTCTAATGATGGTGAGGGAGTCCCTTTTATAGAATAAAGACTCGCTTCTCAATATATAAGTGATGGGTTAGGAGTGATGCTCGCGGCGAGTCGGTTGTTCAGCTGGCAGCGATGTTCTCTAATGAAGGTGAGGGAGTCCATTTTATAGAATAAGGGCTCACTCCTCAATACATAAGTGATGTGCTAGAGTTGATGCTCGCGGCGAGGTGGTTGCTCAGCAGGTGGCGATGCTCTCTAATGATGGTGAGGGAGTCCCTTTTATACATAAGTGATGGGTTAGAAGTGATGCTCGCGGTGAGGCGGTTGCTCAGCTGGCGGCGATGCTCTCTAATAAAGGTGAGGGAGTCCCTTTTATAAAATAAAGGCTCGCTCCTCAGTACATGAATAATGGGTGCTCTCTAATGAAAGTGAGGGAGTCCCTTTTATAGAATAAGGGCTCGCTCCTCAGTACATAAATAATGGGCTAAGTCCCCCAAGTATTTTTCATGAGGCCCAGTTGCGGAAGCCCAATATATGGTACATGGTGTAGTCCTCAAAGTCTTCAGTCAAGAGAGTCTGTTGGCTGGAGACTTCAAATTCAATCCATGTATGGGCTGAAGTGATGCTTGTTAAGAGACGGTCTTTGTATACCATGCACTGAAACTTTGTAGGTGAAGCTTTGAAAGTGAAGCTTTGAAGCTGGAGCTTTTTGTAAATGTAGCTTTTGAAGATGGAGCTCTCGAAGCTGGAGCTCTGTAAATGAAGCTTTCGAAGCTGATTGACATGAGTCATGCTCATGAATGTTTATGTTGATTGACATGAGTGATGCTCATGGATGTTGACATGAGTGATGCTCATAAATGTTGACATGAGTGATGCTCATGAATGTTGACATGAATGATGGTCATGAATGTTTATGTATGATTGACATGAGTGATGCTCATGAATGTTTATGTATGATTGACATGAGTGATGCTCATGTATAATTTTGGAGTACTAGATGTCTCCGAAAGATAAGAAAAATAAATCACATCATTCAAAAATAAATATGTCCCTCTGCTCAATGGGTTACGCCCATAATTCCCTTTTCTGCATGCCATCACCACCACAATTATGTCTGCTTCTTTTTATCTTCTTTTGCTTTCTGCTTTTACTTTCTGCTTTCTTATTTGGATATGTCGCTTGATGACATGATTAAGGGTAATATTCCTTTCTCTTTACTTTCATTTCTTTTGGTGGATGGCAGACAAGAGGAATAATAGTAGGATTGTTATTGAGAAAGCTTATCTTCTTCCTGTTTTCCACTAGTGCTCATGGTATTCGCAAGAGATAGGATCTCTATGCCAGCACCAACTTGTTCTGTTATGGTTGTAACTGTGCCTTCCTTTTCCTGCCTGTACAATCTGAACCTAAATCCAAACCCTTCATTTTTCGAACAATCCCTTCGCGGCAGTCAGCGTCCTGCGCATAGCACATAGCTGTTAATGGTAAGTAATTTGCCTGAGACGGTGGAGCTTACGATATCCAAGACGTTCTCGACGGCTGAGAAATCCGAGGGTGGAGAACTGATGGCCGTGATGGCATCCATTGCGGCAGCCGTTTGATCAAGAAGCTTCTGGCTTCCTCCTTGGACCAGCTGACTGGAACCCAGATGGCGATGATGAATCCCAGTCATTTAAACCTCGTATTAACTATTAGATTATGGGTCCATTCCAAACCGACCAATTGGAGAACAAGTGCATGGCACGGTAAATACTTACATGATTGGGAGGGATGTGTTTTCCACTGAGCAGATCCAAAAAGACAGTCCCAAAGCTGAATGTAACAGTTTCTGGAGTCACCCTTCCATTTCTTAGATATTCAGGAGGTGTGTATGCAAGATTGGTGCTGTAACTTTTTCCATCCTTGCTGTTGTTCATCAATCCAAAACATGAAGGCCGAGGATCGCCATTCTCATCAAAGAGAACCCTACATGCATTTAAATCATGGTACAATGGGCGGTCTTCACTACTGTAGTTATCCAATGCTTCAACAATGTTCATAGCAACTCTTAGTCGCAGACCCCACTCAATGGTTTGATTCTCCCAGTGGAAGAGATGTTTGGCAAGGGTATCATTAGGCATGTACTCCGCCACCTGCATCCTCTCGTCGCCATCGCAACAATGCCCTATCAAATTGGCAAGCCTTTTGTGCCTCGGCTTCCTAACGCCCCAAGCTTCATCCAGGCCAATTTAGAAAATTTCTTGACCGCAATCCAATGACGGTTATCTTGGTTCTGGAGACGGCCCTTGTAGACGACATTGGGGGCTTTCTCACGGCTCTCGGAGACGATAAAGTCAGAGCTGAAGTTATTTGTGGTGCCTTTCAAGTCAGCCAGCGAGAATTCTGAGAATCCAGGCACTGCTCATGCTCCGGCAGCATCGGCTCGACCGTTGGACGGTTGAGGAGTACGGTTGGTGGTGGCAGTGGAGCTAAATGTGTCCAAGTGGTGGTGCTGGTGTTGATGTGCATGTATAAAAGACGACTCGCAGCACCCCATAACTCGGACGAGTTGACTCAGTGCTGCTTTCTTTTCCTTGGCAATGGCAATGACATTGCTAATTTGCTTGCTTGGTTGCCTGCATGCATGTGTTCTCCCTCTCTCTCTCTGTGTCAGCAATGGAAAAACCTTTATCTCCTTGTTTCCTCTTACCGCAAGAAAGATAATTTTTCAAATGAAGCGTGCGAATGGAAGAGAGATTTTGGGAAATGGAAACAGTGGAAGACGAAACAGCTCTGTAAATTGGAAGTTTCAAAGAGAGAAAGAGAGCTCTGTGTCTGTGTCTCTGTGTGGGTTTTGCAGATCCACGATGGACAGTGGTGAGGTTTCACGGTGGTGAGATGAAAAAATGAAAGAAAACCGACATAGCTTTTTGTGTTATTTCCCACAGACGGCGTCAAATGTTGATGCACAAAACCGGAGGTCTTGGAACAACATAAATCTGACCGTGAATCTGCAAGAAAGTAAAGAACACAAGATGTATCGTGGTTCACCCCAATGTTTAGGCTACGTCCACACTGATATTGTATTTCTCTGTTTATGAGATGATTGTGAGGGAGAGAGAGCTTCTGTATGTGAGGATCAGAGCTTGGGGTTTGTGAGGGTGAGAAGGCCCTTTTATAGAATAAGGGCTCCTCACTTATTACATATTTGCTCCTTCATTTATTACATAATTACACCTGAGTTCCCTGAGTATTTATACGAGGTCTAAATATGGAGGCCCTAAGTATGGTACAAACATAGTGAGTAGGACTAGACCTTCTACACATATGAATTCGACGCACAAGTCTATGTTTTTTGAGCTCCCGTATTGGTCGAAACTAAAATTGAGACACAACCTCGATGTTATGCATGTTGAGAAAAATATATTTGACACATTGGTGGGCACCATTCTAGATATCAAGGGCAAGACAAAGAATACGATCAAAGTTCGTCTTGATTTGGACGAATTGGAATATGGAGGGGTTTATGGATGAATAGGGACAATGATAAAGCCAAAAGGGATCTTGCATTTTTTTTCCATGAAACCGAATGACAAAAAATAGTTTTTAAAGTTTTTATCGTCTATAAAGTTTCCTGATGGTATGCTTCTACTATGGCGCGTTGTGTGAATGTTGACGGGGGTAATTTTGTTTGACTAAAGAGCCATGACTGCCATGTGGTTATGCAATGCCTACTTCCTGTGGGTATTCAACACCTATTGCCAGAAGATGTAGTGAAGCCAATCATGTTGTTGTCCAGATTTTTTTCCCAACTGACGTCAAGAACATTGCGAAA
The DNA here is from genome assembly GCF_042453785.1 of Malus domestica. NCBI lineage: Eukaryota > Viridiplantae > Streptophyta > Magnoliopsida > Rosales > Rosaceae > Malus > Malus domestica. The sequence goes on from NC_091666.1 coordinate 2,120,971, forward strand.
GATGGACGTTAATTAGTTGCGTCATGACATTATCCAAGTCCTATGCAAGTTTGAGATGATATTTACTCCAGCTTTCTTCACAAGTATGATCCACGTGATGGTTTACTTGCAAGAAAATGATCGTTTTGCTCTTTAGGTTACAAATTTTTTGCATTTGGAGTGGGCTACGTTGGAGATTTTTGTTATAGGTATTAGTGTGGTCGATCTTTATGGCATTTTCGTATTGTGTAAAATGGCGTTTCCAGTCAGCCATTTAAAATGTCATGATTAAGATAGAACAGATCAAAATGGAAAAAAATCTAACAATATCTGGAATGATTCTTCTAAGAGGATCAAATCCGAAACTCATTAACCCTTTCATAGCTTCTGTGAATCAGAATGCCAAAATTACACAGCAAAAGTCAGAATGATCCATCGCCTTTGTATTCTGCTTCAGTGGAGCTACGAGAAAATGTCAACCACTTTACTGGTTCAACTACTAAGTGGGATTATGAACCTTCTAAGACCACTCTTATTTTTAATAAGTTTCAATTCACATTTTTTATGACTTTTATCACAAGTCACTCAATTTATTGACTATATCATATTTACAACCTATATTGTTTTGTGAAAACTTTGTTCCTCTCACATAACTGCAATGGTACAATCAGTGTTCTAAAAAACAGCCTAGGCGGTGATGACCCGAGGCGTTTTCTTGCAAATCGGTTGGAAAAATCGGTTGGGCTCTAGGCGGCCGCCCAGGCGGGCTAGGCGGGGTATGCGGTGCTAGGCGTCTATGCGTTTTTTTTTTTTTGTTTTTTTTTTTTTGAAATTAAAAAAAATCCTATCTAAGTCTAAGTTGTGAACTTGTAGTATGTTGGAAATAAGAAATTAATGAGTAGAGAAGAGAAGCAATCAATGCGTTTTACCATTGTACGTCGACAAACCATGATGGCTGAAATAGGTGAGATGAGCTCATGTCTGAGGTTTGTGTTGATGTGAGGGATGGTGGAGATAAATGAAAGACTTATTTCGATTTCTAGAGAAAGAGGCTTCTGATTTTCTTGGGAGACATCTCTCATCTTTTAAGAGAAATGAGAGAGAGACCTAGGGTTTCTCAATTTACTCAGAAATGAGGGAAGGGGTAGCCTTTCAATTGGAATCCTAGGGAGCTCAATTTCTTGATGCACGACACGTGTGCGCATCCTAAGCCTCTGTGCTACCCGAGGAGCAACAGTCTGAATTAGAGAGAGGGTTTGGGCTCTGGGCTCGAGGTCATCAAAAGCTGAAATGAGAGTGGGTGTAGCTGCTAGGGTTTTTCAAATGTCAAATGATGCTGCTACACTAGCTTATATTGTAGTTGTTGTAAAGGATTGACATGGGTGTGGCCTTGTACGTGTTGGTCAGCGCATCTTCATCAGTTTCCAGGTCACGAGTTCAATTATTCATGGCGGTTGTTTTGTGTTTCTTTTTCATTCTTTTTCCCAAGTATATTTTGTTCTCGTGTCATCCTATAATACTCCTCACTATGATTATATGGTATATATGCTTAATGTATTTTTAAATTTTAGACTTGTTGAATATTTTTTTTGCATTTTATCATTCTTTTATTATCTCTTACCCATAGATTTCATACAAGTATAATTTTTTTGTAAGAGTCAATATGCACTTATTTACAAGATATACAAGAAATTTACCTAAATCCGTCTAAGCGTTAGGCGCTAACCTGCTGCCTGACTAGCACCTATCGTTTTTTCGAACCTTGGTACGATTGCATTAATTGTACTCCCACTGCTGTTTAGTACATTTTCTTCAGTTGTACTTCCCTAAGGTGGAAGATTCCTTGTAGTTTAATAGTACACTTCCTTTAGTTACACCCCCACTAAACTTGTAACCTTTTGTACTTAAGTTAGCATTCTAGCTTTGAGATTGCTTCCAGACTAGTGGCACCCTTCTATTATTAGTACTCCCACTAGGCCCAGCAACCTATTTCTTGAAAAATCTTTAAAGTCTAGTGGTACACTTCCATTAGTTGTACTGCCACTAAACTTACAATCTTTTAGCAACACTAGGTAAAGATATTTCATGTTTCCCACCTTCGCTTAAAGATTGGAATATTTTTCCAATGTGAAGAACAAGATTATAGTCAATTCTATTGCAATTTAAATGTCACAAGAAATTAGTCAACCTTTAAGTCTATATCATAGAAAACCATCTCACCATATGTGAGAACTGGTGTAAGCTAATTGAAATTTCAAAGTCGTTGCTTCACTCATTCAATTGCTTTAGGGTTTTACGGACTAATTGTTGGCAGCAAACTTTCGAAAAACTTCTCCCACTAGATTGGAAGAGTTCAGCTGCGCCTACACCACCTTAAATGGTGTGAGACATTGCCCAAAATTTCCTAAAATTCCTTTCCAAGTGATTGGAATCCTACTCACAAATTCATGGTTTTCCAAGAAGAGTAAAATAGACTATATTCTTTTGATGTACATATAAAGCTGTTGTTCAACCAAGGCTTTATGATAGTGTACAATTAAAGAATAATTGCCCTTGATTAGTAGGAAAAATAATTTTTTTTTCCGGAAAATATGGGAAGCATCTACTTAATGCTCACTAATTTGAGCTAGATTTGAATAGCACTCCCATGAGACTTTTTGAAAACTTACTAAAATATCAAAGTACTGTTGATCACTTAGCGAGTGGGTCAAGTAATGAGCTATCTCTAACCATTTTGATCAACTGACTTTTAGCATTCCATAT